>NC_143047.1:43465000-43572500 GCF_057628025.1 Oncorhynchus mykiss
ACCTCCTCTCTCCTCTCCTCAACCTCCTCTCCTCAACCTCCTCTCTCCTCAACCTCCTCTCTCCTCAACCTCCTCTCTCCTCAACCTCCTCTCTCCTCTCCTCAACCTCCTCTCTCCTCTCCTCTCCGGTTGTGTGTTTGTGATAAATTGACTTTACAGATTCTGTGTAGTCAGCAGACACTATCACAACCAACACAACTCATACCTACCCAGCCCAGTGTAGCCCTACCCAGTCCAGTGTAGCCCTACCCAACCCAGTATAGCCCTACCCAGCCCAGTGTAGCCCTACCCAGCCCAGTGTAGCTCTACCCAGCCCAGTGTAGCCCTACCCAGCCCAGTGTAGCCCTACCCAGCCCAGTGTAGCCCTACCCAGCCCACTGTAGCCCTACCCAGCCCTACCCAACCCAGCCCACTGTAGCCATACCCAGCCCACTGTAGCCATACCCAGCCCACTGTAGCCCTACCCAGCCCAGTCCACTGTAGCCCTACCCAGCCCACTGTAGCCCTACCCAACCCAGCCCACTGTAGCCATACCCAGCCCACTGTAGCCCTACCCAGTCCACTGTAGCCCTACCCAGACCACTGTAGCCCTACCCAGACCACTGTAGCCCTACCCAGCCCTACCCAACCCAGCCCACTGTAGCCCTACCCAGCCCACTGTAGCCATACCCAGTCCACTGTAGCCCTACCCAGCCCAATTCACTGTAGCCCTACCCAGCCCAGTGTAGCCCTAACCAACCCAATCCAGTGTAGCCCTACACAGCCCACTGTAGCCCTACCCAGCCCAATCCAGTGTAGCCCTACACAGCCCACTGTAGCCCTACCCAGCCCAATCCAGTGTAGCCCTACACAGCCCACTGTAGCCCTACCCAGCCCACTGTAGCCCTACCCAGCCCACTGTAGCCCTACCCAGCCCAGTGTAGCCCTACCCAGCCCAGTGTAGCCAAACCCAGCCCAGTGTAGCCCTACCTAGCCCAGTGTAGCCCTACCCAGCCCAGCCCTGCCCATTGTAGCCCAGCCCAGCCCAATCCAGTGTAGCCCTACACAGCCCACTGTAGCCCTACCCAGCCCACTGTAGCCCTACCCAGCCCGGTGTAGCCCTACCCAGCCCAGTCCAGTGTAGCCCTACCCAGCCCAGTGTAGCCCTACCTAGCCCAGTGTAGCCCTACCCAGCCCAGCCCTGCCCAGTGTAGCCCAGCCCAGTGTAGCCCTACCCAGCCCAGCCCACTGTAGCCCTACCCAGCCCACTGTAGCCCTACTCAGCCCAGTCCAGTGTAGCCCTACCCAGCCCAGTGTAGCCCTACCCAGCCCTGCCCACTATAGCCCTACCCAGCCCAGTGTAGCCCTACCCAGCCCACTATAGCCCTACCCAGCCCACTATAGCCCTACCCAGCCCACTATAGCCCTACCCAGCCCACTATAGCCCTACCCAGCCCAGCCCAGTGTAGCCCTACCCAGCCCAGCCCAGTGTAGCCCTAACCAACCCAATCCAGTGTAGCCCTACCCAGCCCACTGTAGCCCTAACCAGCCCAGTCTAGTGTAGTCCTACCCAGCCCACTGTAGCCCTACCCAGCCCAGTCCAGCCCTACCCAGCCCAGTGTAGCCCTACCCAGCCCAGTCCAGTGTAGCCCTACCTAGCCCAGTGTAGCCCAGCCCACCTAGCTATATAGCTGGTAACACTCCACAGAGAAATCATGTCTTACCACAGACAGACAGAGAACAGCACTATCCACCAGGGATGACCAATGACATGCCAGTTTGGAGTCAGTGAATAGCCAGCTCCAGCAGTCCTCTCTCTCTCAGTTGCCCTCTCCTCTGTGTCAGGACAGGAGCAGTTATCAATCAGTCAGTGGGTGGGGGTGGGGGGGGGGGGGGGGTTACATAGAACAGGCAGACTTCCAGGACCAGAGAGAGAGGGCATGCCGACTAAGGAACCCTTCAAGGGACTGGGGAGATACGGTATGTGTTTCTCTGGAGGTAGAGAGGGACTGGGGAGATACGGTGTTTCTCTGGAGGTAGAGAGATACGGTATGTGTTTCTCTGGAGGTAGGAGATACGGTATGTGTTTCTCTGGAGGTAGAGAGGGACTGGGGAGATACGGTGTTTCTCTGGAGGTAGAGAGAGACGGTATGTGTTTCTCTGGAGGTAGAGAGGGACTGGGGAGATACAGTGTTTCTCTGGAGGTAGAGAGGGACTGGGGAGATACGGTATGTGTTTCTCTGGAGGTAGAGAGGGACTGGGGAGATACGGTGTTTCTCTGGAGGTAGAGAGGGACTGGGGAGATACGGTATGTGTTTCTCTGGAGGTAGAGAGAGACTGGGGAGATAGTGTTTCTCTGGAGGTAGAGAGAGACTGGGGAGATACGGTGTGTGTTTCTCTGGAGGTAGAGAGGGACTGGGGAGATACAGTGTTTCTCTGGAGGTAGAGAGGGACTGGGGAGATACGGTATGTGTTTCTCTGGAGGTAGAGAGGGACTGGGGAGATACGGTGTTTCTCTGGAGGTAGAGAGGGACTGGGGTGATACAGTGTTTCTCTGGAGGTAGAGGGGGACTGGGGAGATACGGTATGTGTTTCTCTGGAGGTAGAGAGAGACTGGGGAGATACGGTGTTTCTCTGGAGGTAGAGAGGGACTGGGGAGATACGGTATGTGTTTCTCTGGAGGTAGAGAGAGACTGTATGTGTTTCTCTGGAGATAGAGAGAGACTGGGGAGATACAGTGTTTCTCTGGAGGTAGAGAGAGACTGGGGAGATACGGTATGTGTTTCTCTGGAGGTAGAGAGAGACTGGGGAGATACGGTATGTGTTTCTCTGGAGGTAGAGAGAGACTGGGGAGATACGGTATGTGTTTCTCTGAAGGTAGAGAGAGACTGGGGAGATACGGTGTTTCTCTGGAGGTAGAGAGGGACTGGGGAGATACGGTATGTGTTTCTCTGGAGGTAGAGAGGGACTGGGGAGATACGGTATGTGTTTCTCTGGAGGTAGAGAGAGACTGTATGTGTTTCTCTGGAGGTAGAGAGAGACTGGGGAGATACGGTGTTTCTCTGGAGGTAGAGAGGGACTGGGGAGATACGGTATGTGTTTCTCTGGAGGTAGAGAGAGACTGTATGTGTTTCTCTGGAGGTAGAGAGAGACTGGGGTGATACGGTATGTGTTTCTCTGGAGGTAGAGAGAGACTGGGGTGATACGGTGTTTCTCTGGAGGTAGAGAGGGACTGGGGAGATACGGTATGTGTTTCTCTGGAGGTAGAGAGAGACTGGGGAGATACGGTGTTTCTCTGGAGGTAGAGAGAGACTGGGGAGATACGGTATGTGTTTCTCTGGAGGTAGAGAGGGACTGGGGAGATACGGTATGTGTTTCTCTGGAGGTAGAGGGGGACTGGGGAGATACGGTGTTTCTCTGGAGGTAGAGAGGGACTGGGGTGATACAGTGTTTCTCTGGAGGTAGAGAGGGACTGGGGAGATACGGTATGTGTTTCTCTGGAGGTAGAGAGAGACTGGGGAGATACGGTATGTGTTTCTCTGGAGGTAGAGAGGGACTGGGGAGATACGGTATGTGTTTCTCTGGAGGTAGAGAGAGACTGGGGAGATACGGTATGTGTTTCTCTGGAGGTAGAGAGAGACTGGGGAGATACGTTTTTTCTCTGGAGGTAGAGAGAGACTGGGTAGATACGGTATGTGTTTCTCTGGAGGTAGAGAGGGACTGGGGAGATACGGTGTTTCTCTGGAGGTAGAGAGAGACGGTATGTGTTTCTCTGGAGGTAGAGAGGGACTGGGGAGATACGGTATGTGTTTCTCTGGAGGTAGAGAGAGACTGGGAGATACAGTGTTTCTCTGGAGGTAGAGAGGGACTGGGGAGATACAGTGTTTCTCTGGAGGTAGAGAGGGACTGGGGTGATACAGTGTTTCTCTGGAGGTAGAGAGGGACTGGGGAGATACGGTGTTTCTCTGGAGGTAGAGGGAGACTGGGGAGATACGGTATGTGTTTCTCTGGAGGTAGAGAGAGACTGGGGAGATACGGTATGTGTTTCTCTGGAGGTAGAGAGAGACTGGGGAGATACGGTATGTGTTTCTCTGGAGGTAGAGAGAGACTGGGGAGATACGGTGTTTCTCTGGAGGTAGAGAGGGACTGGGGAGCTGGTAAACAGACTCAGAGGACTGGCCACCCCACATAGCCTGGTTCCTCTCTAGGTTTCTTCCTAGGTTTTGGCCTTTCTAGGGAGTTTTTCCTAGCCACCGTGCTTCTACACCTGCATTGCTTGTTGTTTGGGGTTTTAGGCTGGGTTTCTGTATAGCACTTTGAGATATCAGCTGATGTACGAAGGGCTATATAAATACATTTGATTTGATTTGATTAGATAGGATCTCATGTGGCCCCACAGAGTTAAAGTAACGTTTTGTTCTGACCTCAGATGGTAGGAGAAGGAAATTTAAAAAAACATTACTTTGTTTTCTGAGGTTAACACAACAATCTCATCAAAGCAAAATAAATGGCAGTATGTTGGAGCAAAACGATGAAAGTAAAGCCCATTAAAGATAATTAGTAGACTAAAGAGAGAGAGAGTGTTTTGAAAAGTATACCCAGAAATTGTATCTGCGGAATTCAATTCGGAGCTCAGCTAGGGTTGATGAAATGTCTCTCTGTGAACTAGTCTTCCTTTTCAGAAGTGTGCTCAACACTAAAACACCTCATACACAGACAGGCATTAGCTTACATACCCTGGCTACTCACAAGTAGTGCACTATGTGGAGGAAAAGGGGGAAATTTGGGACGCACACCTAAAGTCAGACAGACACACCTTTCAGCCCTGTGTCTATGAAGGGAAAATCATATTTCTCGTTGTTAGGTAGAAATACATGTCTGTTTCCATTGGAGAGCTGAGATGATTCTGTTCAGTTAGAACACTTCCTTCCATTGGAGAGCTGAGATGATTCTGTTCAGTTAGAACACTTCCTTCCATTGGAGAGCTGAGATGATTCTGTTCAGTTAGAACACTTCCTTCCATTGGAGAGCTGAGATGATTCTGTTCAGGTAGAACACTTCCTTCCATTGGAGAGCTGAGTTGATTCTGTTCAGTTAGAACACTTCCTTCCATTGGAGAGCTGAGTTGATTCTGTTCAGGTAGAACACTTCCTTCCATTGGAGAGCTGAGATGATTCTGTTCAGTTAGAACACTTCCTTCCATTGGAGAGCTGAGTTGATTCTGTTCAGTTAGAACACTTCCTTCCATTGGAGAGCTGAGTTGATTCTGTTCAGGTAGAACACTTCCTTCCATTGGAGAGCTGAGATGATTCTGTTCAGGTAGAACACTTCCTTCCATTGGAGAGCTGAGATGATTCTGTTCAGTTAGAACACTTCCTTCCATTGGAGAGCTGAGTTGATTCTGTTCAGGTAGAACACTTCCTTCCATTGGAGAGCTGAGTTGATTCTGTTCAGGTAGAACACTTCCTTCCATTGGAGAGCTGAGATGATTCTGTTCAGTTAGAACACTTCCTTCCATTGGAGAGCTGAGATGATTCTGTTCAGTTAGAACACTTCCTTCCATTGGAGGGCTGAGTTGATTCTGTTCAGTTAGAACACTTCCTTCCATTGGAGAGCTGAGATGATTCTGTTCAGGTAGAACACTTCCTTCCATTGGAGAGCTGAGTTGATTCTGTTCAGTTAGAACACTTCCTTCCATTGGAGAGCTGAGTTGATTCTGTTCAGGTAGAACACTTCCTTCCATTGGAGAGCTGAGTTGATTCTGTTCAGGTAGAACACTTCCTTCCATTGGAGAGCTGAGATGATTCTGTTCAGTTAGAACACTTCCTTCCATTGGAGAGCTGAGATGATTCTGTTCAGGTAGAACACTTCCTTCCATTGGAGAGCTGAGTTGATTCTGTTCAGTTAGAACACTTCCTTCCATTGGAGAGCTGAGTTGATTCTGTTCAGTTAGAACACTTCCTTCCATTGGAGAGCTGAGATGATTCTGTTCAGGTAGAACACTTCCTTCCATTGGAGAGCTGAGTTGATTCTGTTCAGTTAGAACACTTCCTTCCATTGGAGAGCTGAGTTGATTCTGTTCAGTTAGAACACTTCCTTCCATTGGAGGGCTGAGTTGATTCTGTTCAGTTAGAACACTTCCTTCCATTGGAGAGCTGAGTTGATTCTGTTCAGTTAGAACACTTAATGGTAATGTTAATGTTCAGTAACAGGTCATGTTCAGTAGCTAGGGAGAGGTGGGTGGAGACCTGACAATCCACAGAGACAGGTAATGTTCAGTAGCTAGGAGGGGGTGGGTGGAGACCTGACACAATCCACAGAGACAGGTAATGTTCAGTAGCTAGGGAGAGGTGGGTGGAGACCTGACACAATCCACAGAGACAGGTAATGTTCAGTAGCTAGGGAGAGGTGGGTGGAGACCTGACACAATCCACAGAGACAGGTCATGTTCAGTAGCTAGGGAGAGGTGGGTGGAGACCTGACACAATCCACAGAGACAGGTCATGTTCAGTAGCTAGGAGGGGGTGGGTGGAGACCTGACACAATCCACAGAGACAGGTCATGTTCAGTAGCTAGGGAGAGGTGGGTGGAAGCCTGACACAATCCACAGAGACAGGTAATGTTCAGTAGCTAGGGAGAGGTGGGTGGAGACCTGACACAATCCACAGAGACAGGTAATGTTCAGTAGCTAGGGAGAGGTGGGTGGAGACCTGACACAATCCACAGAGACAGGTAATGTTCAGTAGCTAGGGAGAGGTGGGTGGAGACCTGAAACAATCCACAGAGACAGGTCATGTTCAGTAGCTAGGAGGGGGTGGGTGGAAGCCTGACAATCCACAGAGACAGGTAATGTTCAGTAGCTAGGGAGAGGTGGGTGGAGACCTGACACAATCCACAGAGACAGGTAATGTTCAGTAGCTAGGGAGAGGTGGGTGGAAGTCTGACACAATCCACAGAGACAGGTAATGTTCAGTAGCTAGGGAGAGGTGGGTGGAAGCCTGACAATCCACAGAGACAGGTAATGTTCAGTAGCTAGGGAGAGGTGGGTGGAAGCCTGACAATCCACAGAGACAGGTAATGTTCAGTAGCTAGGGAGAGGTGGGTGGAAGCCTGACAATCCACAGAGACAGGTAATGTTCAGTAGCTAGGGAGAGGTGGGTGGAGACCTGACACAATCCACAGAGACAGGTCATGTTCAGTAGCTAGGGAGAGGTGGGTGGAGACCTGAAAATCCACAGAGACGGGTAATGTTCAGTAGCTAGGGAGAGGTGGGTGGAGACCTGACACAATCCACAGAGACAGGTAATGTTCAGTAGCTAGGGAGAGGTGGGTGGAGACCTGACACAATCCACAGAGACAGGTCATGTTCAGTAGCTAGGGAGAGGTGGGTGGAAGTCTGACACAATCCACATAGACAGGTCATGTTCAGTAGCTAGGGAGAGGTGGGTGGAAGCCTGACACAATCCACATAGACAGGTCATGTTCAGTAGCTAGGGAGAGGTGGGTGGAAGCCTGACACAATCCACATAGACAGGTCATGTTCAGTAGCTAGGGAGAGGTGGGTGGAGACCTGACACAATCCACAGAGACGGGTAATGTTCAGTAGCTAGGGAGAGGTGGGTGGAGACCTGACACAATCCACAGAGACAGGTAATGTTCAGTAGCTAGGGAGAGGTGGGTGGAAGTCTGACACAATCCACAGAAACAGGTAATGTTCAGTAGCTAGGGAGAGGTGGGTGGAAGCCTGACAATCCACAGAGACAGGTAATGTTCAGTAGCTAGGGAGAGGTGGGTGGAAGCCTGACAATCCACAGAGACAGGTAATGTTCAGTAGCTAGGGAGAGGTGGGTGGAAGCCTGACAATCCACAGAGACAGGTAATGTTCAGTAGCTAGGGAGAGGTGGGTGGAGACCTGACACAATCCACAGAGACAGGTCATGTTCAGTAGCTAGGGAGAGGTGGGTGGAGACCTGACACAATCCACAGAGACGGGTAATGTTCAGTAGCTAGGGAGAGGTGGGTGGAGACCTGACACAATCCACAGAGACAGGTCATGTTCAGTAGCTAGGGAGAGGTGGGTGGAGACCTGACACAATCCACAGAGACAGGTCATGTTCAGTAGCTAGGGAGAGGTGAGTGGAAGTCTGACACAATCCACATAGACAGGTCATGTTCAGTAGCTAGGGAGAGGTGGGTGGAAGCCTGACACAATCCACATAGACAGGTCATGTTCAGTAGCTAGGGAGAGGTGGGTGGAGACCTGACACAATCCACATAGACAGGTCATGTTCAGTAGCTAGGGAGAGGTGGGTGGAGACCTGACACAATCCACAGAGACGGGTAATGTTCAGTAGCTAGGGAGAGGTGGGTGGAGACCTGACACAATCCACAGAGACAGGTAATGTTCAGTAGCTAGGGAGAGGTGGGTGGAGACCTGACAATCCACAGAGACAGGTCATGTTCAGTAGCTAGGGAGAGGTGGGTGGAAGCCTGACACAATCCACAGAGACAGGTCATGTTCAGTAGCTAGGAGGGGGTGGGTGGAAGCCTGACAATCCACAGAGACAGGTAATGTTCAGTAGCTAGGGAGAGGTGGGTGGAAGCCTGACACAATCCACAGAGACAGGTCATGTTCAGTAGCTAGGAGGGGGTGGGTGGAAGCCTGACAATCCACAGAGACAGGTAATGTTCAGTAGCTAGGAGGGGGTGGGTGGAAACCTGACATACACCCCCCCCCCCTCCCCCTGACTAGCTGGGTTGTATAGTAACAGGTGATGGATCCCCCCCTCCCCCCTGACTAGCTGGGTTGTATAGTAACAGGTGATGGATCCCCCCCTCCCCCCTGACTAGCTGGGTTGTATAGTAACAGGTGATGGATCCCCCCCTCCCCCCTGACTAGCTGGGTTGTATGGTAACAGGTGATGGATCCCCCCCTCCCCCCTGACTAGCTGGGTTGTATAGTAACAGGTGATGGATCCCCCCTCCCCCCTGACTAGCTGGGTTGTATAGTAACAGGTGATGGATCCCCCCTGACTAGCTGGGTTGTATAGTAACAGGTGATGGATCCCCCCCTCCCCCCTGACTAGCTGGGTTGTATAGTAACAGGTGATGGATCCCCCCCTCCCCCCTGACTAGCTGGGTTGTATAGTAACAGGTGATGGATCCCCCCCTCCCCCCTGACTAGCTGGGTTGTATAGTAACAGGTGATGGATCCCCCCCTCCCCCCTGACTAGCTGGGTTGTATAGTAACAGGTGATGGATCCCCCCCTCCCCCCTGACTAGCTGGGTTGTATAGTAACAGGTGATGGATCCCCCCCTCCCCCCTGACTAGCTGGGTTGTATGGTAACAGGTATGGATCCCCCCCTCCCCCCTGACTAGCTGGGTTGTATAGTAACAGGTGATGGATCCCCCCCTCCCCCCTGACTAGCTGGGTTGTATAGTAACAGGTGATGGATCCCCCCCTCCCCCCTGACTAGCTGGGTTGTATAGTAACAGGTGATGGATCCCCCCCTCCCAGCTGGGTTGTATGGTAACAGGTGATGGATCCCCCCCTCCCCCCTGACTAGCTGGGTTGTATAGTAACAGGTGATGGATCCCCCCTCCCCCCTGACTAGCTGGGTTGTATAGTAACAGGTGATGGATCCCCCCCTCCCCCCTGACTAGCTGGGTTGTATAGTAACAGGTATGGATCCCCCCCTCCCCCTTGACTAGCTGGGTTGTATAGTAACAGGTATGGATCCCCCCTCCCCCCTGACTAGCTGGGTTGTATAGTAACAGGTATGGATCCCCCCCTCCCCCCTGACTAGCTGGGTTGTATAGTAACAGGTATGGATCCCCCCCTCCCCCCTGACTAGCTGGGTTGTATAGTAACAGGTATGGATCCCCCCCTCCCCCCTGACTAGCTGGGTTGTATAGTAACAGGTGATGGATCCCCCCCTCCCCCCTGACTAGCTGGGTTGTATAGTAACAGGTGATGGATCCCCCCCTCCCCCCTGACTAGCTGGGTTGTATAGTAACAGGTGATGGATCCCCCCCTCCCCCCTGACTAGCTGGGTTGTATAGTAACAGGTGATGGATCCCCCCCCTCCCCCCTGACTAGCTGGGTTGTATAGTAACAGGTGATGGATCCCCCCTGACTAGCTGGGTTGTATAGTAACAGGTGATGGATCCCCCCTGACTAGCTGGGTTGTATAGTAACAGGTGATGGATCCCCCCCTCCCCCCTGACTAGCTGGGTTGTATAGTAACAGGTGATGGATCCCCCCCTCCCCCCTGACTAGCTGGGTTGTATAGTAACAGGTGATGGATCCCCCCCTCCCCCCTGACTAGCTGGGTTGTATAGTAACAGGTGATGGATCCCCCCCTCCCCCCTGACTAGCTGGGTTGTATAGTAACAGGTATGGATCCCCCCTCCCCCCTGACTAGCTGGGTTGTATAGTAACAGGTGATGGATCCCCCCCTCCCCCCTGACTAGCTGGGTTGTATAGTAACAGGTGATGGATCCCCCCCTCCCCCCTGACTAGCTGGGTTGTATAGTAACAGGTATGGATCCCCCCTCCCCCCTGACTAGCTGGGTTGTATAGTAACAGGTGATGGATCCCCCCCTCCCCCCTGACTAGCTGGGTTGTATAGTAACAGGTGATGGATCCCCCCCTCCCCCCTGACTAGCTGGGTTGTATAGTAACAGGTGATGGATCCCCCCCTCCCCCCTGACTAGCTGGGTTGTATAGTAACAGGTGATGGATCCCCCCCTCCCCCCTGACTAGCTGGGTTGTATAGTAACAGGTGATGGATCCCCCCCTCCCCCCTGACTAGCTGGGTTGTATAGTAACAGGTGATGGATCCCCCCCTCCCCCTGACTAGCTGGGTTGTATAGTAACAGGTGATGGATCCCCCCCTCCCCCCTGACCAGCTGGGTTGTATAGTAACAGGTGATGGATCCCCCCTCCCCCCTGACTAGCTGGGTTGTATGGTAACAGGTGATGGATCCCCCCCTCCCCCCTGACTAGCTGGGTTGTATAGTAACAGGTGATGGATCCCCCCCCTCCCCCCTGACTAGCTGGGTTGTATAGTAACAGGTGATGGATCCCCCCCTCCCCCCTGACTAGCTGGGTTGTATAGTAACAGGTGATGGATCCCCCCCTCCCCCCTGACTAGCTGGGTTGTATAGTAACAGGTGATGGATCCCCCCTGACTAGCTGGGTTGTATAGTAACAGGTGATGGATCCCCCCTGACTAGCTGGGTTGTATAGTAACAGGTGATGGATCCCCCCCTCCCCCCTGACTAGCTGGGTTGTATAGTAACAGGTGATGGATCCCCCCCTCCCCCCTGACTAGCTGGGTTGTATAGTAACAGGTGATGGATCCCCCCCTCCCCCCTGACTAGCTGGGTTGTATAGTAACAGGTGATGGATCCCCCCCTCCCCCCTGACTAGCTGGGTTGTATAGTAACAGGTATGGATCCCCCCTCCCCCCTGACTAGCTGGGTTGTATAGTAACAGGTGATGGATCCCCCCCTCCCCCCTGACTAGCTGGGTTGTATAGTAACAGGTGATGGATCCCCCCCTCCCCCCTGACTAGCTGGGTTGTATAGTAACAGGTATGGATCCCCCCTCCCCCCTGACTAGCTGGGTTGTATAGTAACAGGTGATGGATCCCCCCTCCCCCCTGACTAGCTGGGTTGTATAGTAACAGGTGATGGATCCCCCCCTCCCCCCTGACTAGCTGGGTTGTATAGTAACAGGTGATGGATCCCCCCCTCCCCCCTGACTAGCTGGGTTGTATAGTAACAGGTGATGGATCCCCCCCTCCCCCCTGACTAGCTGGGTTGTATAGTAACAGGTGATGGATCCCCCCCTCCCCCCTGACTAGCTGGGTTGTATAGTAACAGGTGATGGATCCCCCCCTCCCCCCTGACTAGCTGGGTTGTATAGTAACAGGTGATGGATCCCCCCCTCCCCCCTGACCAGCTGGGTTGTATAGTAACAGGTGATGGATCCCCCCCTCCCCCCTGACTAGCTGGGTTGTATGGTAACAGGTGATGGATCCCCCCTCCCCCCTGACTAGCTGGGTTGTATAGTAACAGGTGATGGATCCCCCCCTCCCCCCTGACTAGCTGGGTTGTATGGTAACAGGTGATGGATCCCCCCCTCCCCCCTGACTAGCTGGGTTGTATAGTAACAGGTGATGGATCTGTTCTCTGCATCATGCTCAGTGGGGTTTCACTGGCAGAGAGGAGAAAGGAGCCAGCATCAAGCTGATCTTCATTTAGACACTGTAGCCTTTGGCAGGGTGAGGGGTGACAGTCTCACAGTATGTCAGACAGAGAGAGAGAGAGAGAGAGAGAGAGAGAGGGGGACAGAGAGAGAGGGACAGAGAGAGAGAGAGAGACAGAGAGAGAGAGAGAGAGAGACAGAGAGAGAGAGAGAGAGACAGAGAGAGAGAGAGAGACAGAGAGAGAGAGAGAGAGAGAGAGAGAGAGAGAGAGAGAGAGAGAGACAGAGAGAGAGAGAGAGACAGAGAGAGAGAGAGAGAGACAGAGAGAGAGACAGAGACAGAGAGAGAGACAGAGAGAGAGAGAGACAGAGAGAGAGAGAGAGACAGAGAGAGAGAGACAGAGAGAGACAGAGAGAGAGAGACAGAGAGAGAGAGAGAGAGAGAGACAGAGAGAGAGAGAGAGAGAGAGAGACAGACAGAGAGACAGAGAGAGAGAGAGACAGAGAGACAGAGAGACAGAGAGAGAGAGAGAGAACGCAAGAGAGCGAGAGTGTGTGTGTAAATATGGTGTGTGTAGGTGGGGTGCTCCAGGAGTTGCCCTTTAAAGGTTCACTCCCCCCACCCCCCCCACCCCTTTCCCCTCACATCACCCAGTGACAACACATCAGGGGGGAGGGGGGGTCTTCCCCTCCTCACCCTCTCATAGCCTCAGCAGACTCTCTGGGGTAAATACTAATTACCCCTCTATCCAACACACAGAAGTTGGTTGAGAGTAGGGCTGACCCCATTTAGTCGACTGGTCAATGGGCTGTTGGTCAGCTGAGATTTCTTTAGCCAAATAGTAGTACAAATATATATAATAATATCATGGTGTACAAGACGCCTGTCTGATTGGCACCTGTCTGATTGGACTGATCCATTGTGGAGAGGCCGTGGGGGATGGAACAGTCCATCACTAAGACATGTGCTACTGAAATTCTATACGATTCCATTACATAAGAACAATGGTGCAACACTAAATCAAAATATTATTTTATAACAAATGCGCTTGGATAGCGGTCGCTAACCGAATTGGCGCCTTTTCCTGGACCATGTTGCTATGTGGATAATAGCAGAGTTAACCAGCGTATTGGTGTTGAGAACAATGTGACGGAGACAGCGGTGGAGTGAGGAGACGAGGAAAAGAGCACTTCCTCCTCAATTGTGTTAAACAATTAAAAAGGCAAGGAAACGCCAACATAATTAGGTCTATAATCAATAGCCTAACTGTTAAATGTGCCTGGCTTTAATAAATCCTCCATTTATACACTACATATACACAAAAGTATGTGGACACCCCTTCAAATTAGTGGATTTCGGGCTATTTCAACCACACCCATTGCTGACAGGTGTATAATAATCGGGCACACTGCCATGCAATCTCCATAGACAAACACGGGCAGTCGAATGGCCTTCCTGAAGAGCTCTGTGACTTTCAACGAGGCACCGTCATAGGCAGCCACCTTCCTAACAAGTCAGTACGTCCAATGTCTGCCCTCCTAGAGCTGCCCCGGTCAACTGGAAGTGCTGATATTGTGAAGTGTAAACGTCTAGGAGCAACAACGGCTCAGCTGCGAAGTGGTAGGCCGCACAAACTCACAGAACGGGACCGCTGAGTGCTGAAGTGCGTAAAAATCATCTGTCCTCGGTTGCAACACTCCACTACCGAGTTCCAAACTGCCTCTGGAAGCAACGTCGGCACAATAACTGTTTGTTCGGAAGCTTCGTGAAATGGGTTTCCATGGCCGAGCTGCCGCACACAAGCCTAAGATCACCATGCGCAATGCCAAGCGTCGGCTGGAGTGGTGTAAAGCTTGCCGCCATTGGACTCTGGACCAGTGGAAACGCGTTCTCTTGGAGTGATGAATCACGCTTCACCATGTGGCAGTCCGACGGACGAATCTGGGTTTGGCGGATGCCAGGAGAACGCTACTTGCACCAATGCATAGTGCCAACTGTAAAGTTTGGTGGAGGAGGAATAATGGTTGTGGACTGTTTTTCATGGTTCGGGGCCCTTAGTTCCAGTGAAGAAAAATCTTAACGCTACAGCATACAATAATGACATTCTAGACGATTCTGTCCTTCCAACTTTATGGCAACAGTTTGGGGAAGGCTGTTTCCTGTTTCAGCATGACAACGCCCCCCGTGCACAAAGCAGAAATGGTTTGTTCAGATCGGTGTGGAAAAACTTGACTGGTATGCACAGAGCCCTGACCTCAACCCCATTGAACAACTTTGGGATGAATTGGAACACTGACTGCGAGCCGGGCCTAATTAGCCCAACAACAGTGCCCGACCTCACTAATGCTTGTGGCTGAACAGAATCAATTCCTCGCTAGGAATGTTCCAACATCTTGTGGATAGCTGCCCCGCTTCCAGTTCATTTGTCACGTCCTCTGCATCCATTTTGCCGTCACGGGTTCAGAGTTTGTTATAACTAATTTATTGATGTGATTATGCTACGCTACAGGCCAGGTCCTATTGATATGATTATGCTACGCTACAGGCCAGGTCCTATTGATGTGATTATGCTACGCTACGCTACGCTACAGGTCAGGTCCTATTGATGTGATTATGCTACGCTACAGGCCAGGTCCTATTGATGTGATTATGCTACGCTACGCTACGCTACGCTACAGGTCAGGTCCTATTGATGTGATTATGCTACGCTACGCTACGCTACAGGTCAGGTCCTATTGATGTGATTATGCTACGCTACAGGCCAGGTCCTATTGATGTGATTATGCTACGCTACGCTACGCTACGCTACAGGTCAGGTCCTATTGATGTGATTATGCTACACTACGCTACGCTACAGGTCAGGTCCTATTGATGTGATTATGCTACGCTACAGGCCAGGTCCTATTGATATGATTATGCTACGCTACAGGCCAGGTCCTATTGATGTGATTATGCTACGCTACGCTACGCTACAGGTCAGGTCCTATTGATGTGATTATGCTACGCTTCAGGTCAGGTCCTATTGATGTGATTACGCTACGCTACGCTACAGGTCAGGTCCTATTGATGTGATTACACTACGCTACAGGTCAGGTCCTATTGATGTGATTATGCTACGCTACAGGTCAGGTCCTATTGATGTGATTATGCTACGCTACAGGTCAGGTCCTATTGATGTGATTATGCTATGCTACAGGTCAGGTCCTATTGATGTGATTATGCTACACTACACTACACTACAGGTCAGGTCCTATTGATGTGATTATGCTACGCTACGCTACAGGTCAGGTCCTATTGATGTGATTACACTACGCTACAGGTCAGGTCCTATTGATGTGATTATGCTACGCTACAGGTCAGGTCCTATTGATGTGATTATGCTACGCTACAGGTCAGGTCCTATTGATGTGATTATGCTATGCTACAGGTCAGGTCCTATTGATGTGATTATGCTACACTACACTACAGGTCAGGTCCTATTGATGTGATTATGCTACGCTACAGGTCAGGTCCTATTGATGTGATTATGCTACACTACAGGTCAGGTCCTATTGATGTGATTATGCTACGCTACAGGTCAGGTCCTATTGATGTGATTATGCTACACTACGCTACGCTACAGGTCAGGTCCTATTGATGTGATTATGCTACACTACAGGTCAGGTCCTATTGATGTGATTATGCTACGCTACAGGTCAGGTCCTATTGATGTGATTATGCTATGCTACGCTACGCTACAGGTCAGGTCCTATTGATGTGATTATGCTACGCTACAGGTCAGGTCCTATTGATGTGATTATGCTACACTACAGGTCAGGTCCTATTGATGTGATTATGCTATGCTACAGGTCAGGTCCTATTGATGTGATTATGCTACGCTACAGGTCAGGTCCTATTGATGTGATTACGCTACGCTACAGGTCAGGTCCTATTGATGTGATTATGCTACACTACGCTACGCTACAGGTCAGGTCCTATTGATGTGATTATGCTACACTACAGGTCAGGTCCTATTGATGTGATTATGCTACGCTACAGGTCAGGTCCTATTGATGTGATTATGCTACACTACGCTACGCTACGCTACAGGTCAGGTCCTATTGATGTGATTATGCTACAGGTCAGGTCCTATTGTTGACTATGCTACGCTTCAGGTCAGGTCCTATTGATGTGATTACGCTACGCTTCAGGTCAGGTCCTATTGATGTGATTACGCTACGCTACGCTACAGGTCAGGTCCTATTGATGTGATTATGCTACGCTTCAGGTCAGGTCCTATTGATGTGATTACGCTACGCTACGCTACAGGTCAGGTCCTATTGATGTGATTATGCTACGCTACAGGTCAGGTCCTATTGATGTGATTATGCTACGCTACAGGTCAGGTCCTATTGATGTGATTATGCTATGCTACAGGTCAGGTCCTATTGATGTGATTATGCTATGCTACGCTACAGGTCAGGTCCTATTGATGTGATTATGCTATGCTACGCTACAGGTCAGGTCCTATTGATGTGATTATGCTACGCTTCAGGTCAGGTCCTATTGATGTGATTATGCTATGCTACGCTACAGATCAGGTCCTATTGGTGATTATGCTACTCTACAGGTCAGGTCCTATTGATGTGATTATGCTACTCTACAGGTCAGGTCCTATTGATGTGATTATGCTACGCTACAGGTCAGGTCCTATTGATGTGATTATGCTACGCTACAGGTCAGGTCCTATTGATGTGATTATGCTACGCTACGCTACAGGTCAGGTCCTATTGATGTGATTATGCTACACTACAGGTCAGGTCCTATTGATGTGATTATGCTACGCTACAGGTCAGGTCCTATTGATGTGATTATGCTATGCTACAGGTCAGGTCCTATTGATGTGATTATGCTACACTACAGGTCAGGTCCTATTGATGTGATTATGCTACGCTACAGGTCAGGTCCTATTGATGTGATTATGCTACGCTACGCTACGCTACAGGTCAGGTCCTATTGATGTGATTACACTACGCTACAGGTCAGGTCCTATTGATGTGATTATGCTACACTACAGGTCAGGTCCTATTGATGTGATTATGCTACAGGTCAGGTCCTATTGTTGACTATGCTACGCTTCAGGTCAGGTCCTATTGATGTGATTACGCTACGCTACGCTACAGGTCAGGTCCTATTGATGTGATTACGCTACGCTACGCTACGCTACGCTACAGGTCAGGTCCTATTGATGTGATTATGCTACGCTACAGGTCAGGTCCTATTGATGTGATTATGCTACGCTACAGGTCAGGTCCTATTGATGTGATTATGCTATGCTACAGGTCAGGTCCTATTGATGTGATTATGCTATGCTACGCTACAGGTCAGGTCCTATTGATGTGATTATGCTATGCTACGCTACAGGTCAGGTCCTATTGATGTGATTATGCTACGCTTCAGGTCAGGTCCTATTGATGTGATTATGCTATGCTACGCTACAGATCAGGTCCTATTGGTGATTATGCTACTCTACAGGTCAGGTCCTATTGATGTGATTATGCTACTCTACAGGTCAGGTCCTATTGATGTGATTATGCTACGCTACAGGTCAGGTCCTATTGATGTGATTATGCTACGCTACAGGTCAGGTCCTATTGATGTGATTATGCTACGCTACGCTACAGGTCAGGTCCTATTGATGTGATTATGCTACACTACAGGTCAGGTCCTATTGATGTGATTATGCTACGCTACAGGTCAGGTCCTATTGATGTGATTATGCTACACTACGCTACGCTACAGGTCAGGTCCTATTGATGTGATTATGCTACACTACAGGTCAGGTCCTATTGATGTGATTATGCTACGCTACAGGTCAGGTCCTATTGATGTGATTATGCTACACTACGCTACGCTACGCTACAGGTCAGGTCCTATTGATGTGATTATGCTACAGGTCAGGTCCTATTGTTGACTATGCTACGCTTCAGGTCAGGTCCTATTGATGTGATTACGCTACGCTACGCTACAGGTCAGGTCCTATTGATGTGATTACACTACGCTACAGGTCAGGTCCTATTGATGTGATTATGCTATGCTACAGGTCAGGTCCTATTGATGTGATTATGCTACAGGTCAGGTCCTATTGTTGACTATGCTACGCTTCAGGTCAGGTCCTATTGATGTGATTACGCTACGCTACGCTACGCTACGCTACGCTACAGGTCAGGTCCTATTGATGTGATTACGCTACGCTACGCTACAGGTCAGGTCCTATTGATGTGATTATGCTACGCTACAGGTCAGGTCCTATTGATGTGATTATGCTACGCTACAGGTCAGGTCCTATTGATGTGATTATGCTATGCTACAGGTCAGGTCCTATTGATGTGATTATGCTATGCTACGCTACAGGTCAGGTCCTATTGATGTGATTATGCTACGCTTCAGGTCAGGTCCTATTGATGTGATTATGCTATGCTACGCTACAGATCAGGTCCTATTGGTGATTATGCTATGCTACGCTACAGATCAGGTCCTATTGATGTGATTATGCTACTCTACAGGTCAGGTCCTATTGATGTGATTATGCTACTCTACAGGTCAGGTCCTATTGATGTGATTATGCTACGCTACAGGTCAGGTCCTATTGATGTGATTATGCTACGCTACAGGTCAGGTCCTATTGATGTGATTATGCTACGCTACGCTACAGGTCAGGTCCTATTGATGTGATTATGCTACACTACAGGTCAGGTCCTATTGATGTGATTATGCTACGCTACAGGTCAGGTCCTATTGATGTGATTATGCTATGCTACAGGTCAGGTCCTATTGATGTGATTATGCTACACTACAGGTCAGGTCCTATTGATGTGATTATGCTACGCTACAGGTCAGGTCCTATTGATGTGATTATGCTACGCTACGCTACGCTACAGGTCAGGTCCTATTGATGTGATTACACTACGCTACAGGTCAGGTCCTATTGATGTGATTATGCTACACTACAGGTCAGGTCCTATTGATGTGATTATGCTATGCTACGCTACAGGTCAGGTCCTATTGATGTGATTATGCTACGCTACAGGTCAGGTCCTATTGATGTGATTATGCTACGCTACAGGTCAGGTCCTATTGATGTGATTACACTACGCTACAGGCCAGGTCCTATTGATGTGATTACACTACGCTACAGGCCAGGTCCTATTGATGTGATTATGCTACGCTACAGGTCAGGTCCTATTGATGTGATTATGCTACGCTACAGGTCAGGTCCTATTGATGTGATTATGCTACGCTACGCTACAGGTCAGGTCCTATTGATGTGATTACACTACGCTACAGGCCAGGTCCTATTGATGTGATTATGCTATGCTACAGGTCAGGTCCTATTGATGTGATTATGCTATGCTACGCTACAGGTCAGGTCCTATTGATGTGATTATGCTATGCTACGCTACAGGTCAGGTCCTATTGATGTGATTATGCTACAGGTCAGGTCCTATTGATGTGATTATGACGCTACAGGTCAGGTCCTATTGATGTGATTATGCTATGCTACGCTACAGGTCAGGTCCTATTGATGTGATTATGCTATGCTACGCTACAGGTCAGGTCCTATTGATGTGATTATGCTACACTACAGGTCAGGTCCTATTGATGTGATTATGCTACGCTACAGGTCAGGTCCTATTGATGTGATTATGCTACGCTACAGGTCAGGTCCTATTGATGTGATTATGCTACGCTACAGGTCAGGTCCTATTGATGTGATTATGCTACTCTACAGGTCAGGTCCTATTGATGTGATTATGCTACGCTACAGGTCAGGTCCTATTGATGTGATTATGCTACGCTACAGGTCAGGTCCTATTGATGTGATTATGCTATGCTACGCTACAGGTCAGGTCCTATTGATGTGATTACGCTACGCTACGCTACAGGTCAGGTCCTATTGATGTGATTATGCTACGCTACAGGTCAGGTCCTATTGATGTGATTATGCTACACTACAGGTCAGGTCCTATTGATGTGATTATGCTATGCTACAGGTCAGGTCCTATTGATGTGATTATGCTACGCTACGCTACAGGTCAGGTCCTATTGATGTGATTACACTACGCTACAGGCCAGGTCCTATTGATGTGATTATGCTATGCTACAGGTCAGGTCCTATTGATGTGATTATGCTATGCTACGCTACAGGTCAGGTCCTATTGATGTGATTATGCTATGCTACGCTACAGGTCAGGTCCTATTGATGTGATTATGCTACAGGTCAGGTCCTATTGATGTGATTATGACGCTACAGGTCAGGTCCTATTGATGTGATTATGCTATGCTACGCTACAGGTCAGGTCCTATTGATGTGATTACGCTACGCTACGCTACAGGTCAGGTCCTATTGATGTGATTACGCTACGCTACAGGTCAGGTCCTATTGATGTGATTATGCTACGCTACGCTACAGGTCAGGTCCTATTGATGTGATTATGCTACGCTACGCTACAGGTCAGGTCCTATTGATGTGATTATGCTACGCTACAGGTCAGGTCCTATTGATGTGATTATGCTACGCTACGCTACAGGTCAGGTCCTATTGATGTGATTACGCTACGCTACAGGTCAGGTCCTATTGATGTGATTATGCTACGCTACAGGTCAGGTCCTATTGATGTGATTATGCTACGCTACGCTACAGGTCAGGTCCTATTGATGTGATTACGCTACGCTACAGGTCAGGTCCTATTGATGTGATTACGCTACGCTACAGGTCAGGTCCTATTGATGTGATTATGCTACGCTACGCTACGCTACAGGTCAGGTCCTATTGATGTGATTATGCTACGCTACAGGTCAGGTCCTATTGATGTGATTATGCTACGCTACAGGTCAGGTCCTATTGATGTGATTATGCTAAGCTACAGGTCAGGTCCTATTGGTCACGCGCATGTGATGCATACATGTGTCACGTAAAGAGAGCAAAGGGGGTTGAGGGAATGTTTTTCCTAAAACAAAATGAGGGATTTCAGTAACAGAACTTTTCAGTCAGAAATGGCAACATGGACAGCGTGATAAACACTTGTAGTTCTCTGTGGTCGATGCAGCAGAGAGGAGAGAGAGAGTCAACGAGTCACACAGTCACTCGCTGTAAAAACATAAATATATCATTAACACAGAGCAGCAAGTCTGAGCACAATCAAATCAGATGCACTCGGACTCCCTCTACTCATTCGCGTGTCTTAAATTATTTCATCAAACAGTTCGCTTAAAGCATCAGACAGGCTCAGTGAATATAGTTGATTTGATTAAAACACAGAGGATGCGTCTTTATATGGTTGCCTAAGATAGTTTGTTGTTGTTGTCGGGGACAACCCTAGTTGAGAGGAAAGAGATAAACATTTGTTTCAGTCATTTCACCAACCGTCCAACCCTGTTCCCTGGGACACAGCCAGCCATCCAACCCTGTTCCATGTGACACAGCCAGCCGTCCAGCCCTGTTCCCTGTGACACAGCCAGCCGTCCAGCCCTGTTCCATGTGACACAGCCAGCCGTCCAGCCCTGTTCCCTGTGACACAGCCAGCTGTCCAGCCCTGTTCCCTGTGACACAGCCAGCTGTCCAGCCCTGTTCCCTGTGACACAGCCAGCTGTCCAGCCCTGTTCCCTGTGACACAGCCAGCCGTCCAGCCCTGTTCCATGTGACACAGCCAGCCATCCAGACAGACAGAGACATCCATCCAGACAGCCAGACAGAGACATCCGTCCAGACAGACAGAGATAGACATCCGTCCAGCCAGACAGCCAGAGACATCCGTCCAGACAGACAGAGATAGACATCCGTCCAGCCAGACAGACAGAGATAGACATCCGTCCAGACAGACAGACATAGACATCCGTCCAGACATAGACATCCGTCCAGACAGACAGACATAGACATCCGTCCAGACAGACAGACATAGACATCCGTCCAGACAGACAGACATCCGTCCAGCCAGACAAAGATAGACATCCGTCCAGCCAGACAAAGATAGACATCCGTCCAGCCAGACAAAGATAGACATCCGTCCAGCCAGACAAAGATAGACATCCGTCCAGCCAGACAAAGATAGACATCCGTCCAGCCAGACAAAGATAGACATCCGTCCAGCCAGACAAAGATAGACATCCGTCCAGCCAGACAGACATAGACATCCGTCCAGACAGACAGACAGACACATCCGTCCAGACAGACAGACAGACACATCCGTCCAGACAGACAGACAGAGACATCCGTCCAGACAGACAGACAGAGACATCCGTCCAGACAGACAGACAGAGACATCCGTCCAGACAGACAGACAGAGACATCCGTCCAGACAGACAGACAGAGACATCCGTCCAGACAGACAGACAGAGACATCCGTCCAGACAGCCAGAGACATCCGTCCAGACAGCCAGAGACATCCGTCCAGACAGCCAGAGACATCCGTCCAGACAGCCAGAGACATCCGTCCAGACAGCCAGAGACATCCGTCCAGACAGCCAGAGACATCCGTCCAGACAGCCAGAGACATCCGTCCAGACAGCCAGAGACATCCGTCCAGACAGCCAGAGACATCCGTCCAGACAGCCAGAGACATCCGTCCAGACAGCCAGAGACATCCGTCCAGACAGCCAGAGACATCCGGACACGTCCTGACTCCCCACCACCCGAACACGTCCTCCCAACCCTAACACACTCACTCACCCCTACCTTGGATCCATCTACACTGATGATGCGGTAGCTGTTGCGTGTGGAGTCGTAGAAGTAGGAAACGGTGACTGCCTGTTTGCTGGCTGGGACCCAGTTCTTCTTGGTGGTCGGGTCAATCTGGAACACATGGGCCCTGGTGGTGAAGATTGGCTGCTCCCTGCACGAGACAAGGAAGAGATGGAGAGAGGGAAAGAGGAGGAGGAGAGAGAGGGAAAGAGGAGGAGGAGAGAGGGGGAAAGAGGAGGAGGAGAGAGAGGGAAAAAGGAGGAGGAGCGAGAGGGGGAGGAGGAGCGAGAGAGGGGGGAGGAGGAGCGAGAGAGGGAGGGAGAGGGATGAGAAGGAGAAGATTAGGAGGAGACCTCTAGTTTGGGTTGGAAGCTCTAGTAATTAATGGTTTGGGGTGTTAGAAACTCCCATGTATTCTATAGGTCAGTCTAAGAGCACATGCATTAGCGTGGAAATACTGAAAGTAACGGAAGTCAAAAACACATAAGAACTAGATGACAGCAGGTCAGGTTCTGTGGTGTGAGTTGAGTACTGGGAGAGATCCAGGTCAGTAGATGACAGCAGGTCAGGTTCTGTGGTGTGAGCTGAGTACTGGGAGAGATCCAGGTCAGTAGATGGCAGCAGGTCAGGTTCTGTGGTGTGAGTTGAGTACTGGGAGAGATCCAGGTCAGTAGTTTAGCCTGCTGCAGTGTAACATATTGCTGTAGCAGTCACCTGGGATGCCAGATCCTCAGTTTCCCTCCCAGTGGAGAGCAGGTGTTAATGTAACACTAACCCTGGAAATCACCTGGCAACCCGCAGCCAATTAGCACTTCATCAGCCCAAGCCTCTCACAGGAGGGAAGGAAAACACACAGGCACTACACGAGCCCTATCAAGTTATAGGGAGAAGAAACACCACCACAGACACAGTCTCGGCTGCTCACAGGGTATCAGAGTCCTCCTGGTCAGCTGTTTTAATACCCGGCTGCATTAAGACTAAGGCTGGTAATTGCCGAGGACATCACGATTCCATATCACCACCATACTTTAGGTGTGATTCCATATCACCACCATACTTTAGGTGTGATTCCATATCAACACCATACTTTAGGTGTGATTCCAGATCACCACCATACTTTAGGTGCGATTCTCACAATTCTCAACCAATATTTTATTGTGATTTGATGTTCCACACATATTGCTCACTATATGTCTCCTGCAGAGAGAAGAGAGACATGAGAAAACTAAATGTTGATCAGTCAGGGAAAGTGTTGAAAACACATTGGCTCACAATTTAAAGATGGAGAACAAGCTATAGGATGAAACATACCTAGGTGCAGGGTCAGACTATTAGAGCTAGCTAACGCTACCTACTAAAAATACCACACACACACACACACACACACAGAGCCGTCGGAAAGTATTCAAACTCGTTGACTTTTTCCACATTTTGTTACGTTACAGCGAAAATGGAAGGTGAACCTTCGCCTCAGTCTGAAGTCCTGAGTGCTCTGGAGCAGGTTTCCATCAAGGATCTCTCTGTACTTTGCTGCGTTCATCTTTCCCCTCGTTCCTGACTAGTCTCCCAGTCCCTGCTGCTTAAAAACATCCCCATAGCATGACGCTGTCACCACCATGCTTCACTGTAGTGATGGTGCCAGGTTTCCTCCAGACGTGAAGCTTGATATTCAGGCTAAAGAGTTCAATCTTGGTTTCATCAGACCAGAGAATCGTGTTCCTCATGGACTGAGTCCTTTAGGTGCCTTTTGGCAAACTCCAAGCGGGCTGTCATGTGCCTTTTCCGTCTGGCCACTCTACCATAAAGGCCTGATTGGTGGAGTGCTGCAGAGATCGTTGTCCTTCTGGAAGGTTCTCCCATCTCCACAGAGGAACTCTAGAGACCACCAGGTTCTTGGTCATCTCCCTGACCAAGGCCCTTCTCCCCCAATTGCTCAGTTTGGCCGGGCGGCCAGCACTAGGAAGAGTCTTTGCGGTTCCAAACATCTTCCATTTAAGATTGATGGAGGCCACTGTGTTCTTGGGGACCTTCAATGCTGCAGTCATTTTTTGCTACCCTTCCCCAGATCTGTACCTCGACACAATCCTGTGTCGGAGCTCTACGGACAATTCCTTCGATCTCATGGCTTGGTTTTTGCTCTGACATGCACTGTCAACTGTGGGACCTTATATAGACAGGTGTGTGTCATTTCCAAATCATGTCCAATCAATTGACTTTACCACAGGTGTACTCCGATCAAGTGGTAGAAACATCTCAAGCATGCTCAATAGAAACAGGATGCACCAGAGCTCAAATTTCGAGTCTCCTAGCAAAGGGGCTGAATACTAATGTAAATAAGGCATTTCTGCTTAAAAAATGATAAAATATGCAAAACAAATGGGAAACACCTGTTTTTGCTTTGTCCTGATGGGATATTATGTGTAGTTGCTGAGATTTTTATTTATTTAATCCATTTTAGAATAAGGCTGTAACGTAACAAAATGTGGAAAAAGTCAAAGGGTCTGAATACTTTCCGAAGGCACAGTATATCTAAAATATATATATATAAATATATATAAATAAATAAATGGTCCCACATCCAAAGTACATCCAGCGAACAGGGGGTCGAAAACAGATTATTGATGAAAGAGGACAAAGGAGGCTGACACGAACTGTGCAGCTCAACAGAAGGGCTACAGTTAGTCGACCTACAGTCCAGCTCAACAGAAGGGCTACAGTTAGTTCGACCTACAGTCCAGCTCAACAGAAGGGCTACAGTTAGTTCGACCTACAGTCCAGCTCAACAGAAGGGCTACAGTTAGTCGACCTACAGTCCAGCTCAACAGAAGGGCTACAGTTAGTCGACTTATACAGTCCAGCTCAACAGAAGGGCTACAGTTAGTCGACCTACAGTCCAGCTCAACAGAAGGGCTACAGTTAGTTCGACCTACAGTCCAGCTCAACAGAAGGGCTACAGTTAGTTCGACCTACAGTCCAGCTCAACAGAAGGGCTACAGTCAGTCGACCTACAGTCCAGCTCAACAGAAGGGCTACAGTTAGTTCGACCTACAGTCCAGCTCAACAGAAGGGCTACAGTTAGTTCGACCTACAGTCCAGCTCAACAGAAGGGCTACAGTTAGTCGACCTACAGTCCAGCTCAACAGAAGGGCTACAGTTAGTCGACCTACAGTCCAGCTTAACAGAAGGGCTACAGTTAGTCGACCTACAGTCCAGCTCAACAGAAGGGCTACAGTTAGTCGACCTACAGTCCAGCTCAACAGAAGGGCTACAGTTAGTCGACCTACAGTCCAGCTCAACAGAAGGGCTACAGTTAGTCGACTTATACAGTCCAGCTCAACAGAAGGGCTACAGTTAGTCGACCTACAGTCCAGCTCAACAGAAGGGCTACAGTTAGTCGACCTACAGTCCAGCTCAACAGAAGGGCTACAGTTAGTCGACCTACAGTCCAGCTCAACAGAAGGGCTACAGTTAGTCGACCTACAGTCCAGCACAACAGAAGGGATACAGTTAGTCGACTTCTACAGTCCAGCTCAACAGAAGGGCTACAGTTAGTCGACTTATACAGTCCAGCACAACATGGTGCATAAAATAACACACAACTCGTCGTGACCTTGACACGAATGGGGTACGGCAGCCGACGACATTACAGAGTTCCCCTTCTGAGAGAATGCCAAGAGTGTTATCAAGGCAAAGGGTGGCTACTTTGAAGAATCTAAACTCTCAAATATATTTGGATTTGTTTAACACTTTTTTGGTTACTACATGATTCCATATTTTTTTTATTCATAGTTTTGATGTCCACTATTATTCTACAATGTAGAAAATAGTAAAAAATAAAGAAAACCCCTTGAATGAGAAGGTGTGTCCAAACTTTTGACTGGTACTGTTTCTATATAAACACTTTCTGATATTTTATAGATCCATATTTCGAGTCAAATATCAATATAATATCATCCAAAAAATATCACGATATGTCTATCAACTTCCCCCCCCCCATCAATAATTAAGACGGTTTAAACCTCTGCAGCCCCCTGGTCCCTGTGTGTGTACTGTTGTCGTCTGGTGGACATCTGTTAGGAAGATTATCAACTGTAATTCTTGCATTTCGGACATCATCAAGGGTGTAGGCAACAAGGACGTAGGCAACAAGGGCGTAGGCAACAAGGACGTAGGCAACAAGGACGTAGGCAACAAGGGCGTAGGCAACAAGGACGTAGGCAACAAGGACATAGGCAACAAGGACATAGGCAACAAGGACATAGGCAAAAAGGACATAGGCAACAAGGACATAGGCAACAAGGACATAGGCAACAAGGACATAGGCAACAAGGACATAGGCAACAAGGACATAGGCAACAAGGACATAGGCAACAAGGACATAGGCAACAAGGACATAGGCAACAAGGACATAGGCAACAAGGACATAGGCAACAAGGACATAGGCAACAAGGACATAGGCAACAAGGACATAGGCAACAAGGACATAGGCAACAAGGACATAGGCAACAAGGACATAGGCAACAAGGACATAGGCAACAAGGACATAGGCAACAAGGACATAGGCAACAAGGACATAGGCAACAAGGACATAGGCAACAAGGACATAGGCAACAAGGACATAGGCAACAAGGACATAGGCAACAAGGACATAGGCAACAAGGACATAGGCAACAAGGACGTAGGCAACAAGGACGTAGGCAACAAGGACATAGGCAACAAGGATGTAAGATTTACATGTAAAAGGCTACATATTCCACAGCCTATCAGAGGGGTGGGGGGGGTGACTTTTCTACATCGGTCGACTTTTCAAATCAATGTGAAAACAGGTATTAAATAGCTTCTAGACGACCCAGATTGGATTATAATGACATTTGAAGGATACAGCTTCAGGCATCTCTCCCAGCATGACTACTTTCCATTAGGACAAATTAACTCACAACCTCTCTGTTAGTCAGAAACCATTTGAACAACGACTAAAATGAGGGACAATCACAGCGACACATTTAAAATGTCCTCTTAGATCGACCGTCTGTTCAAAATGTGGCCTGCCGGAGTAACAGTGTCATCGTTCCCAGGACTACATTAGGCCACATTAACTCAACCTCTGTTTTGGACAATCACACACACTTTTATAAAAGACTACAGGCTTGGTCAACACTAGATGAGATGTTATAAAGGACTACAGGCTTGGTCAACACTAGATGAGATGTTATAAAGGACTACAGGCTTGGTCAACACTAGATGAGATGTTATAAAGGACTACAGGCTTGGTCAACACTAGATGGGATGTTATAAAGGACTACAGGCTTGGTCAACACTAGATGGGATGTTATAAAGGACTACAGGCTTGGTCAACACTAGATGAGATGTTATAAAGGACTACAGGCTTGGTCATCACTAGATGGGATGTTATAAAGGACTACAGGCTTGGTCAACACTAGATGAGATGTTATAAAGGACTACAGGCTTGGTCAACACTAGATGAGATGTTATAAAGGACTACAGGCTTGGTCAACACTTGATGTTATAAAGGACTACAGGCTTGGTCAACACTAGATGGGATGTTATAAAGGACTACAGGCTTGGTCAACACTAGATGGGATGTTATAAAGGACTACAGGCTTGGTCAACACTAGATGAGATGTTATAAAGGACTACAGGCTTGGTCAACACTAGATGGGATGTTATAAAGGACTACAGGCTTGGTCAACACTAGATGAGATGTTATAAAGGACTACAGGCTTGGTCAACACTAGATGGGATGTTATAAAGGACTACAGGCTTGGTCAACACTAGATGGGATGTTATAAAGGACTACAGGCTTGGTCAACACTAGATGAGATGTTATAAAGGACTACAGGCTTGGTCAACACTTGATGTTATAAAGGACTACAGGCTTGGTCAACACTAGATGGGATGTTATAAAGGACTACAGGCTTGGTCAACACTAGATGAGATGTTATAAAGGACTACAGGCTTGGTCAACACTAGATGGGATGTTATAAAGGACTACAGGCTTGGTCAACACTAGATGGGATGTTATAAAGGACTACAGGCTTGGTCAACACTAGATGAGATGTTATAAAGGACTACAGGCTTGGTCAACACTTGATGTTAGAGGACTACAGGCTTGGTCAACACTAGATGGGATGTTATAAAGGACCACAGGCTTGGTCAACAGTAGATGGGATGTTATAAAGGACTACAGGCTTGGTCAACACTAGATGGGATGTTATAAAGGACTACAGGCTTGGTCAACACTAGATGGGATGTTATAAAGGACTACAGGCTTGGTCAACACTAGATGGGATGTCATAAAGGACCACAGGCTTGGTCAACAGTAGATGGGATGTTATAAAGGACTACAGGCTTGGTCATCACTAGATGTTATAAAGGACTACAGGCTTGGTCAACACTAGATGAGATGTTATAAAGGACTACAGGCTTGGTCATCACTAGATGAGATGTTATAAAGGACTACAGGCTTGGTCAACACTAGATGAGATGTTATAAAGGACTACAGGCTTGGTCATCACTAGATGAGATGTTATAAAGGACTACAGGCTTGGTCAACACTAGATGGGATGTTATAAAGGACTACAGGCTTGGTCAACACTAGATGAGATGTTATAAAGGACTACAGGCTTGGTCAACACTAGATGAGATGTTATAAAGGACTACAGGCTTGGTCAACACTAGATGTTATAAAGGACTACAGGCTTGGTCAACACTAGATGTTATAAAGGACTACAGGCTTGGTCAACACTAGATGTTATAAAGGACTACAGGCTTGGTCAACACTAGATGTTATAAAGGACTACAGGCTTGGTCAACACTAGATGTTATAAAGGACTACAGGCTTGGTCATCACTAGATGTTATAAAGGACTACAGGCTTGGTCAACACTAGATGGGATGTTATAAAGGACTACAGGCTTGGTCAACACTAGATGGGATGTTATAAAGGACAAAGTGGCAGTAAAGTGACAATATCATTGAAACAGATATGAGTCATTTCCTGTCTGTCAGAGTGAGCTAGAGACAGCCAATATGATCTACCTCCTGGCAGACAGACCAGTCTCTTCTCTTCTTCTCTCCTCCTGTCCTATTCTCAGAGGGCTCTGTACGTGTGCGTGGGTGGGGGGGGGAAGGGAGGGGGGAAGGGGGTGTTGACACACAAATGCAGAAAGCAAGATGTGTGTGGGTGTGGCCACGCTCCCATCTCCCAGTAGACAGTCAGTGTTCAGTAAACACACCGGCTGAACATGCAGTGCAGAGTCAGCCAGTCAGTCAGCCAGCCAGCCAGTCAGTCAGTCAGTCCGTCCATCCTCACCTGGTCCTACCACAATACAACACCACCTTTCCATCCCTTCCTGTTACCACTCTCTCTGTGGTTATGTTTACATACTTGATTTAAAAAAATTCAAACCAGGAAATCAAACCAGGAAATCAAACCAGGAAATCAAACCAGGAAATCAAACCAGGAAATCAAACCAGGAAATCAAACCAGGAAATCAAACCAGGAAATCAAACCAGGAAATCAAACCAATGTAAAATGCAGCATGTGTGCAGTATGTGATTGTAGTGTGTGTGTGTGTGTGTGTGTGTGTGTGTGTGTGTGTGTGTGTGTGTGGAACCTGTAGGACTCCATGTGGGAGAGAGTGCACACACACACACACACACACACACACACACGTTCATTCTATTTCAGCACAGCTTTATTGATAAGTACCCAGAGGGCGATAGGCATCGCTCCACAAGGCAGCAGAGATGTTTTCATATTCCATCCCTACTAAGGTATCCTAGCAGGACATAGATCTATACTAGCAGGACATAGATCTATACTAGCAGGACATATATCTATACTATCAGGACATAGATCTATACTAGCAGGACATAGATCTATCCTAGGAGGTATCCTAGCAGGACATAGATCTATACTAGCAGGACATAGATCTATACTAGCAGGACATAGATCTATACTAGGAGGTATCCTAGCAGGACATAGATCTATACTAGCAGGTCATAGATCTATACTAGGAGGTATCCTAGCAGGACATAGATCTATACTAGCAGGTCATAGATCTATACTAGGAGGTATCCTAGCAGGACATAGATCTATACTAGGAGGTATCCTAGCAGGACATAGATCTATACTAGCAGGACATAGATCTATACTAGGAGGTATCCTAGCAGGACATAGATCTATACTAGGAGGTATCCTAGCAGGACATAGATCTATACTAGGAGGTATCCTAGCAGGACATAGATCTATACTAGGAGGTATCATAGCAGGACATAGATCTATACTAGGAGGTATCATAGCAGGACATAGATCTGTACTAGGAGGTATCATAGCAGGACATAGATCTGTACTAGGAGGTATCCTAGTAGGACATAGATCTGTACTAGGAGGTATCATAGTAGGACATAGATCTGTACTAGCAGGACATAGATCTATACTAGGAGGTATCCTAGCAGGACATAGATCTATACTAGGAGGTATCATAGCAGGACATAGATCTATACTAGGAGGTATCATAGCAGGACATAGATCTGTACTAGGAGGTATCATAGCAGGACATAGATCTGTACTAGGAGGTATCCTAGTAGGACATAGATCTGTACTAGGAGGTATCATAGTAGGACATAGATCTGTACTAGCAGGACATAGATCTATACTAGGAGGTATCATAGCAGGACATAGATCTATACTAGGAGGTATCCTAGTAGGACATAGATCTGTACTAGCAGGACATAGATCTATACTAGCAGGACATAGATCTATACTAGGAGGTATCCTAGCAGGACATAGATCTATACTAGGAGGTATCCTAGCAGGACATAGATCTATACTATCAGGACATAGATCTATACTAGCAGGACATAGATCTATACTAGGAAGTATCCTAGCAGGACATAGATCTATACTATCAGGACATAGATCTATACTAGCAGGACATAGATCTATACTAGGAGGTATCCTAGCAGGACATAGATCTATACTAGGAGGTATCCTAGCAGGACATAGATCTATACTAGGAGGTATCATAGCAGGACATAGATCTATACTAGGAGGTATCCTAGTAGGACATAGATCTGTACTAGCAGGACATAGATCTATACTAGGAGGTATCATAGCAGGACATAGATCTATACTAGGAGGTATCCTAGTAGGACATAGATCTGTACTAGCAGGACATAGATCTATACTAGCAGGACATAGATCTATACTAGGAGGTATCCTAGCAGGACATAGATCTATACTATCAGGACATAGATCTATACTAGCAGGACATAGATCTATACTAGGAGGTATCCTAGCAGGACATAGATCTATACTAGGAGGTATCCTAGCAGGACATAGATCTATACTAGGAGGTATCATAGCAGGACATAGATCTGTACTAGGAGGTATCATAGCAGGACATAGATCTGTACTAGGAGGTATCCTAGTAGGACATAGATCTGTACTAGGAGGTATCATAGCAGGACATAGATCTATACTAGGAGGTATCCTAGTAGGACATAGATCTGTACTAGCAGGACATAGATCTATACTAGGAGGTATCATAGCAGGACATAGATCTATACTAGGAGGTATCCTAGTAGGACATAGATCTATACTAGCAGGACATAGATCTATACTAGGAGGTATCCTAGCAGGACATAGATCTATACTAGGAGATATCCTAGCAGGACATAGATCTATACTATCAGGACATAGATCTATACTAGCAGGACATAGATCTATAATAGGAAGTATCCTAGCAGGACATAGATCTATACTATCAGGACATAGATCTATACTAGCAGGACATAGATCTATACTAGGAGGTATCCTAGCAGGACATAGATCTATACTAGGAGGTATCCTAGCAGGACATAGATCTATACTAGGAGGTATCCTAGCAGGACATAGATCTATACTAGGAGGTATCCTAGCAGGACATAGATCTATACTAGGAGGTATCCTAGCAGGACATAGATCTATACTAGGAGGTATCCTAGCAGGACATAGATCTATACTATCAGGACATAGATCTATACTAGCAGGACATAGATCTATACTAGGAGGTATCCTAGCAGGACATAGATCTATACTATCAGGACATAGATCTATACTAGGAGGTATCCTAGCAGGACATAGATCTATACTATCAGGACATAGATCTATACTAGGAGGTATCCTAGCAGGACATAGATCTATACTAGGAGGTATCCTAGCAGGACATAGATCTATACTATCAGGACATAGATCTATACTAGCAGGACATAGATCTGTACTAGCAGGACATAGATCTGTACTAGGAGGACATAGATCTATACTAGGAGGACATAGATCTATACTAGGAGGTATCCTAGCAGGACATATATCTATACTAGCAGGACATAGATCTATACTAGCAGGACATAGATCTGTACTAGCAGGACATAGATCTGTACTAGGAGGACATAGATCTATACTAGGAGGACATAGATCTATACTAGCAGGACATAGATCTACACTAGGAGGTATCCTAGCAGGACATAGATCTATACTATCAGGACATATATCTATACTAGGAGGACATAGATCTATACTAGCAGGACATAGATCTATACTAGGAGGTATCCTAGCAGGACATAGATCTATACTAGCAGGACATAGATCTATACTAGGAGGACATAGATCTATACTAGGTGGAATCCTAGCAGGACATAGATCTATACTAGGAGGACATAGATCTATACTAGGAGGACATAGATCTATACTAGGAGGTATCCTAGCAGGACATAGATCTATACTAGAAGGTATCCTAGCAGGACATAGATCTATACTAGGAGGTATCCTAGCAGGACATAGATCTATACTAGCAGGACATAGATCTATACTAGGAGGACATAGATCTATACTAGGAGGTATCCTAGCAGGACATAGATCTATACTAGGAGGTATCCTAGCAGGACATAGATCTATACTAGAAGGTATCCTAGCAGGACATAGATCTATACTAGCAGGACATAGATCTACACTAGGAGGTATCCTAGCAGGACATAGATCTATACTATCAGGACATATATCTATACTAGGAGGACATAGATCTATACTAGCAGGACATAGATCTATACTAGGAGGTATCCTAGCAGGACATAGATCTATACTAGCAGGACATAGATCTATACTAGGAGGACATAGATCTATACTAGGTGGAATCCTAGCAGGACATAGATCTATACTAGGAGGACATAGATCTATACTAGGAGGACATAGATCTATACTAGGAGGTATCCTAGCAGGACATAGATCTATACTAGAAGGTATCCTAGCAGGACATAGATCTATACTAGGAGGTATCATAGCAGGACATAGATCTATACTAGGAGGTATCATAGCAGGACATAGATCTATACTAGCAGGTATCCTAGCAGGACATAGATCTATACTAGGAGGTATCATAGCAGGACATAGATCTATACTAGGAGGTATCCTAGCAGGACATAGATCTATCCTAGCAGGACATAGATCTATCCTAGGAGGTATCCTAGCAGGACATAGATCTATCCTATCAGGACATAGATCTATACTAGGAGGTATCCTAGCAGGACATAGATCTATCCTAGCAGGGCATAGATCTATCCTAGGAGGTATCCTAGCAGGACATAGATCTATCCTATCAGGACATAGATCTATACTAGGAGGTATCCTAGCAGGACATAGATCTATCCTATCAGGACATAGATCTATACTAGCAGGTATCCTATCAGGACATAGATCTATACTAGCAGGTATCCTAGCAGGACATAGATCTATACTAGCAGATATCCTAGCAGGACATAGATCTATCCTAGCAGAACATAGATCTACACTAGCAGGACATAGATCTACACTAGCAGGTATCCTAGCAGGACATAGATCTATCCTAGCAGAACATAGATCTACACTAGCAGGTCTCCAACAGGACATGTACAGTGGTGTGTGTTAGTTAAAGGAGGACGGGCTCATTGTAATGGCTGGAATGGAACAGAGTCCATATGTTTGGTGTGTTTGATAAAGTTCCATTTACTCCATTATAATGAGCCTGTCCTCCTATAGCTCCTCCCACCAGCCTCCTCTAGTGTGTGTGTGTGTGTGTGTATATATATGTGTGTGTGTGTGTGTTTATCCAAGCAGGGAATGTCCAGAAGCCGGTAGGAGTGAACTCTTCTGTTCGTTATAATGTGTAACAGTAGGAAGCTAATGCTGCTGTTATTTGCGGGCATATCTCATGGCTTTGATCTGCCTCCCAGCGATATGGAGCGTTCTGGGTGTGTGTCTGTTCCTCACAGCGTTCTGTGTGTGTGTGTGTGTGTGTGAGAGAGTGTTCTGTCTATGGCTCTAGCGTACAGTGCTGATTATGTGTGTCTGTTCCTCACAGCGTTTTGTGTGTGTGTGTGTGTGTGTGTGTGTGTGTGTGTGTGAGAGAGTGTTCTGTCTATGGCTCTAGCGTACAGTGCTGATTATGTGTGTCTGTTCCTCACAGCGTTTTGTGTGTGTGTGTGTGTGTGTGTGAGAGAGAGAGTGTGTTCTGTCTATGGCTCTAGCGTACAGTGCTGATTATGTGTGTCTGTTCCTCACAGCGTTTTGTGTGTGTGTGTGTGTGTGTGTGTGTGTGTGTGTGTGTGTGAGAGAGTGTTCTGTCTATGGCTCTAGCGTACAGTGCTGATTATGTGTGTCTGTTCCTCACAGCGTTCTGTGTGTGTGTGTGTGTGTGTGTGTGTTCTGTCTATGGCTCTAGCGTACAGTGCTGATTATGCCTGTAGCTCACAGCAGAGGGCTGAGCAGTGGAAACATTCTTAGGTAAGATGAAAGAGCAGAATTAGACATCTTATTAAACTTTCATGATCTGGTCTGACAAATCAGTGTGGAAACCATGCTCCTCCTCTTAAAAAACACACACAGTTCCTGTTCATACACACGCTCACAAATGCACCCGCACACACACACACCTCTCATGTTAGATCTGGCAAGCATGCACACTTCCTCACGTTCACACACTACAGAACTCACACACCCTTCACACTAAATCTGTCAACAGCCGGTTCAGAGAATAGTAGTTCAGTTGGCTGGATTAATGCATTCACTGAATCTCTCCTCACTCTCTTTCCTTACGCCCCCGCTACCTCTCGCCCCCGCTACCTCTCGCCCCCTCTTCCTCTCGCCCCCTCTTCCTCTCGCCCCCTCTTCCTCTCGCCCCCTCTTCCTCTCGCCCCCTCTTCCCTCTACCTCTCGCCCCCGCTACCTCTCGCCCCCTCTTCCTCTCGCCCCCTCTTCCTCTCGCCCCCTCTTCCTCTCGCCCCCTCTTCCTCTCGCCTCAGTTCTTGTACTAAAGAACATTAAAGGTGAATACACAAAGTGCTAGAGCAACTGCAGTCAGACGGACGGACCGCTAGGACAGACGGACCGCTCGGACAGACGGACCGCTAGGACAGACGGACCGCTAGGACAGACGGACCGCTAGGACAGACGGACCGCTCGGACAGACGGACCGCTAGGACAGACGGACCGCTAGGACAGACGGACCGCTCGGAGAGACGGACCGCTAGGACAGACGGACCGCTAGGACAGACGGACAGACGCTAGGACAGACGGACAGACGCTAGGACAGACGGACCGCTAGGACAGACGGACCGCTAGGACAGACGGACCGCTAGGACAGACGGACCGCTCGGACAGACGGACCGCTCGGACAGACGGACCGCTAGGACAGACAGACCGCTAGGACAGACAGACCGCTAGGACAGACAGACAGACCGCTAGGACAGACGGACAGACCGCTAGGACAGACGGACAGACGCTAGGACAGACGGACAGACGCTAGGACAGACGGACAGACGCTAGGACAGACGGACAGACGCTAGGACAGACGGACCGACGCTAGGACAGACGGACCGACGCTAGGACAGACGGACGGACGCTAGGACAGACAGACAGACGGCTAGGACAGACGGACGGACGCTAGGACAGACGGACGGACGCTAGGACAGACGGACGGACGCTAGGACAGACGGACGGACGCTAGGACAGACGGACGGACGCTAGGACAGACGGACAGACAGACTGCTAGGACAGACGGACGGACGCTAGGACAGACGGACGGACGCTAGGACAGACGGACGGACGCTAGGACAGACGGACGCTAGGACAGACGGACGGACGCTAGGACAGACGGACGGACGCTAGGACAGACGGACAGACAGACAGACATTAGGACGGACAGCAATGGGCCATTGAGCTAATAATGTCATCAGGATTATTGTCCTCAAAGAAATGAAATCCTTCCTAATAAATTCACTGTCCCGATAATCCTAATCTGAACTGTAATCTGCTTGGAAAAATACCCTTTATGCAGATCAGTGTTGTGCTGTTTTCAACAGGGGCGGGCGCACAGACACAGAAAGACCTGACCTTTTGAACAAGATGGCGCTGACAGACACAGAAAGACCTGACCTTTTGAACCAGATGGCGCTGACAGTCTCCCTGTTTCTATCTGCTAGCCAACTATCTAGAAGCATTTCTCTGCACCTGCTGTAACATCTGATAGACAGTGTACACAACCAATACACTTTGATTTAGCATTCAGTCTGGCTGGACCCAGATATAGCGCGCGCACGCACGCACACACGCACACACGCACACACGCACACACACACACACACACACACACACACACACACACACACACACACACACACACTTTCACATTACCTCTGTCTGGAGCCTGCTATAATAGATATTACATCTGTCTGTACACACATACACACACACACACACGTTATCCATGCCCACAACATTCAAAAACACAGGGCAGACATGGAGCTAAATAAGACAAGCTACAGTAGTCTATCAACACAGCCACACCACATCAGTCAGATGGGCAGAGAACACAGTGTAATATATAGGAGCATATGTCCGTCTCTCCTCTAGAGAACCAGGTCTGTCTGTCTGTCTGTCTGTCTGTCTGTCTGTCTGTCTGTCCTCTAGAGAACCAGGTCTGTCTGTCTGTCTGTCTGTCTGTCTGTCTGTCTGTCTGTCTGTCTGTCTGTCTGTCTGTCCTCTAGAGAACCAGGTCTGTCTGTCTGTCTGTCTGTCTGTCTGTCTGTCTGTCTGTCTGTCTGTCCTCTAGAGAACCAGGTCTGTCTGTCTGTCTCTCTTCTAGAGAACCAGGTCTGTCTGTCCTCTAGAGAACCAGGTCTGTCTGTCTGTGTCTGTCTGTCTGTCTGTCTGTCCTCTAGAGAACCAGGCCTGTCTGTCTGTCTGTCTGTCCTCTAGAGAACCAGGTCTGTCTATCTGTCTGTCTGTCTGTCTGTCTCTCCTCTAGAGAACCAGGTCTGTCTGTCCTCTAGAGAACCAGGTCTGTCTGTCCGTCTCTCCTCTAGAGAACCAGGTCTGTCTGTCCATCTCTCCTCTAGAGAACCAGGTCTGTCTGTCCGTCTGTCCTCTAGAGAACCAGGTCTGTCTGTCCGTCTCTCCTCTAGAGAACCAGGTCTGTCTGTCTGTCCGTCTCTCCTCTAGAGAACCGGGTCTGTCTGTCGGTCCGTCTCTCCTCTAGAGAACCAGGACAGTCTGTCCGTCTCTCCTCTAGAGAACCAGGTCTGTCTGTCTGTCTGTCCTCTAGAGAACCAGGCCTGTCTGTCTGTCCGTCTCTCCTCTAGAGAACCAGGTCTGTCTGTCCGTCTCTCCTCTAGAGAACCAGGTCTGTCTGTCCGTCTCTCCTCTAGAGAACCAGGTCTGTCTGTCCGTCTCTGCTCTAGAGAACCAGGTCTGTCTGTCCGTCTCTCCTCTAGAGAACCGGGTCTGTCTGTCTGTCCGTCTCTCCTCTAGAGAACCGGGTCTGTCTGTCGGTCCGTCTCTCCTCTAGAGAACCAGGACAGTCTGTCCGTCTCTCCTCTAGAGAACCAGGTCTGTCCGTCCGTCTCTCCTCTAGAGAACCAGGACAGTCTGTCCGTCTCTCCTCTAGAGAACCAGGTCTGTCTGTCTGTCTCTCCTCTAGAGAGCCAGGTCTGTCTGTCCGTCTGTCTCTCCTCCAGAGAACCAGGACTGAGACACTGTGCCTGTCCACACTGCCTGTCCGTCTCTCCTCTAGAGAACCAGGACTGAGACACTGTCTGTCCCCACTGCTTGTCCACACTGCCTGTCTGTCTCTCCTCCAGAGAACCAAGACTGAGACACTGCCTGTCTTTCTCTCCTCTAGAGAACCAGGACTGAGACACTGCCTGTCCGTCTCTCCTCTAGAGAACCAGGACTGAGACACTGCCTGTCCACACTGCCTGTCCACACTGCCTGTCTGTCTCTCCTCCAGAGAACCAGGACTGAGACACTGCCTGTCCCCACTGCCTGTCCCCACTGCCTGTCCACACTGCCTGTCCACACTGCCTGTCCGTCTCTCCTCTAGAGAACCAGGACTGAGAAACTGCCTGTCCCCACTGCCTGTCCCCACTGCCTGTCCCCACTGCCTGTCCGTCTCTCCTCTAGAGAACCAGGACTGCCTGTCCCCACTGCCTGTCCCCACTGCCTGTCCACACTGCCTGTCCGTCTCTCCTCTAGAGAACCAGGACTGAGACACTGTCTGTCCCCACTGTCTGGTTTCTCTGTATGTCCAGACACTATTTCTTGGCCTTAACACTAGAAGACCATGTTTGCTCTGTTAATGTGATCCGGAGGTTCCGTACGAACGGTGTGACGCAATAGCAGAGCCTCCAGATGCTAAAATCAAGCTCACCACGCACCTCCCAATAGCAGAGCCTCCAGATGCTAAAATCAAGCTCACCACGCACCTCCCAATAGCAGAGCCTCCAGATGCTAAAATCAAGCTCACCACGCACCTTGTCTTGCTGCTTTTTATTTTATGTTGCTCTGTCTGTATGCTATGTCTTGCTTGTCCTATGTTGCCATGTCTTGCTTGTTCTATGTTGCCATGTCTTGCTTGTCCTATGTTGCTATGTCTTGCTTGTTCTATGTTGCTATGTCTTGCTTGTCCTATGTTGCTATGTCTTGCTTGTCCTATGTTGCTATGTCTTGCTTGTCCTATGTTGCTATGTCTTGCTTGTCCTGTTGCTATGTCTTGCTTGTTCTATGTTGCTATGTCTTGCTTGTCCTATGTTGCTATGTCTTGCTTGTCCTGTTGCTATGTCTTGCTTGTCCTGTTGCTATGTCTTGCTTGTTCTATGTTGCTATGTCTTGCTTGTCCTATGTTGCTATGTCTTGCTTGTCCTATGTTGCTATGTCTTGCTTGTCCTGTTGCTATGTCTTGCTTGTCCTATGTTGCTATGTCTTGCTTGTCCTGTTGCTATGTCTTGCTTGTCCTGTTGCTATGTCTTGCTTGTCCTATGTTGCTATGTCTTGCTTGTTCTATGTTGCTATGTCTTGCTTGTCCTATGTTGCTATGTCTTGCTTGTCCTATGTTGCTATGTCTTGCTTGTTCTATGTTTCTATGTCTTGCTTGTTCTATGCTGCTATGTCTTGCTTGTCCTATGTTGCTATGTCTTGCTTGTCCTATGCTGCTATGTCTTGCTTGTTCTATGTTGCTATGTCTTGCTTGTTCTATGCTGCTATGTCTTGCTTGTCCTATGTTGCTATGTCTTGCTTGTCCTATGTTGCTATGTCTTGCTTGTCCTATGTTGCTATGTCTTGCTTGTCCTATGTTGCTATGTCTTGCTTGTCCTATGTTGCTATGTCTTGCTTGTCCTATGTTGCTATGTCTTGCTTGTCCTATGTTGCTATGTCTTGCTTGTCCTGTTGCTATGTCTTGCTTGTCCTGTTGCTATGTCTTGCTTGTCCTATGTTGCTATGTCTTGCTTGTCCTATGTTGCTATGTCTTGCTTGTCCTATGTTGCTATGTCTTGCTTGTCCTATGTTGCTATGTCTTGCTTGTCCTATGTTGCTATGTCTTGCTTGTCCTGTTGCTATGTCTTGCTTGTCCTATGTTGCTATGTCTTGCTTGTCCTATGTTGCTATGTCTTGCTTGTTCTATGTTGCTATGTCTTGCTTGTTCTATGTTGCTATGTCTTGCTTGTCCTATGTTGCTATGTCTTGCTTGTTCTATGTTGCTATGTCTTGCTTGTCCTATGTTGCTATGTCTTGCTTGTCCTATGTTGCTATGTCTTGCTTGTTCTATGGTGCTATTGTCTATATTGTAATTGTTTTTAATAACCTGCCCAGGGACTGCGGTTGAAAATTAGCCGGCTGGCTAAAACCGGCACTTTTACAGAAACGTTGATTAATGTGCACTGTCCCTGTAAAAATAAAATAAACTCAAACTCAACTCAACCTCCCAATAGCAGAGCCTCCAGATGCTAAAATCAAGCTCACCACGCACCTCCCAATAGCAGAGCCTCCAGATGCTAAAATCAAGCTCACCACGCACCTCCCAATAGCAGAGCCTCCAGATGCTAAAATCAAGCTCACCACGCACCTCCCAATAGCAGAGCCTCCAGATGCTAAAATCAAGCTCACCACGCACCTCCCAAATTGCGTAGCAATGCGGAGGGCTCCGTATCAGGGTTTATGTTAGGAAAATGCGGGGCCGGACATTTCACCAGCAACATTTTACATTCCCCAGACCCATATGCATTGAGTGTGTAACCTGATCAGGGAGTCCACCCACAGTGCTCAGAAATCACATTTAGATGAAGGTAATTCATATTAACAGAACATGCAAGTCGAGGACACATCGTAAGGTGGGTGTGTAACCTGATCAGGGCGTCCACCCACAGTGCTCAGAAATCACATTTAGATGACGGTAATTCGTATTAACAGAACATGCAAGTCGAGGACACATCGATGTGTGGTGCTTCTCACTGAATTCTGTTGTGCACTTTGAACATGTCAGAATAACCGTCCAGATTTACTTTTCCTCAGGTCAACAAAACGAGTAACGAACAGCTAAAATCACTAGCCTATGTCAATATACTATAGTAGAAAAGTTGACCTATTCTATTGGTCAGGTTGTTGAGAAATAAATAGCCTATTTACAAAACAGACTCTGGGACAGTTGTGGGACGATAGATCCCAGATTCATACAACCAGTAAGGCCTGGGATACATGAAACTACCATGTTAAAGAGCAAATGAGTCTCATGCAACAGATCAGAACATGTTGTGTTTAGCACAAATGTTGATAAACTATTATTTATTCACATTATAAGATGCAGTAAGGCAGTAGGCCGCACAAGACAGTAGGCCACACAAGACAGTAGGCCACACAAGGCAGTAGGCCACACAAGGCAGTAGGCCGCACAAGGCTGCAGGCCACACATGGCAGTAGGCCACACAAGGCAGTAGGCCGCACTAGGCAGTAGGCCGCACAAGGCAGTAGGCCACACTAGGCAGTAGGCCACACTAGGCAGTAGGCCACACTAGGCAGTAGGCCACACTAGGCAGTAGGCCACACAATGCAGTAGGCCGCACTAGGCAGTAGGCCGCACTAGGCAGTAGGCCGCACTAGGCAGTAGACCAAGCGGAAATGTTCGTTCCATAATGCAATTAGCAGGAAAACTCCCGTTGTCAAAATGGCACTGCACATACGAGCGGTTTCATGTGACGATGAAATATCTGTTCGAAATGTAGAAAGAGATGAGATCTAATAGGCTAATCTGAAGCAAGCTAAGACACATTCAGTATGTATCAATGACTCTCTGAGGTCATTAAAGATCCCATGGCACTTATCGTAAGAGTGGTCACCTAATAATCCCCAGCTTCCAATTGGTTCATTCATCCTCCTCCTCCTCTCCCCTGTAACTATTCCCCAGGTCGTTGCTGCAAATGAGAACGTGTTCTCAGTCAACTATTACCTGGTAAAACAACGGATAAATAAATAAATTAAAACGTTCAGGTTTCAAACGATTAAGTATAAAATGTTTCCTAAATGACTCCAGCTCATTGCAAAGTGGTGTGACGCGCTGATGAGGCCGGCCTTCCGTTGGCGTTTGATCTTTAAAAGCGCCGCAAGATAAAAACAGCGACAGCAGCTCTCGAGGTTTCTGATGGATTTTCCACTCGAAGTCTCTGTCTGTACGGTGTACTAATATACTGCACACGCGTCAATTTCATTCCACTAAATTATGCAAATTAACCTATAGACCGATAAGCAAATGTATTTACAATGACTGGTATTTCCATCAATGAAGAGGCTAAAAAACATTATTTTCTTCTTCACACAAACAGTTGGCCCAGTGACAGTTTTATTTTAAAATCGGCTTTAAAAAAGAATTGTAATCAGACAAAAGCCGGCTATTTTGGGCTAATGGAAACTCTGCGTTGACATGATTGGTTGACGGTAGGTGTCAACACAAACTCACTAGCTTGACAACTTTCTTCACAACAGCTCTGCTCCGCGTATGAATGACTTGACGTTTGTAGAGGCCTTGATGTTCGCAGAGGCCTTGACATGTGTAGAGGCCTTGACGTGTGTAGAGGCCTTGACGTGTGTAGAGGCCTTGACGTGTGTAGAGGCCTTGACGTGTGTAGAGGCCTTGACGTTTGTAGAGGCCTTGACGTTTGTAGAGGCCTTGACGTTTGTAGAGGCCTTGACGTGTGTAGAGGCCTTGACGTGTGTATGGCTGTGAATGTGTTAGCCTGTCGTGCTCACATCTGTAGTACAGCAACAGCACTGTGTTAGCGTGTCATGCTAACCTCTGTAGAGCAGCAGCATCATGTTAGGGTCAGTTAGCGTGTCATGCTAACCTCTGTAGAGTAGCAGCATCGTGTTAGGGTCAGTTAGCGTGTCATGCTAACCTCTGTAGAGCAGCAGCATCATGTTAGGGTCAGTTAGCGTGTCATGCTAACCTCTGTAGAGCAGCAGCATCGTGTTAGGGTCAGTTAGCGCGTCATGCTAACCTCTGTAGAGCAGCAGCATCATGTTAGGGTCAGTTAGCGTGTCATGCTAACCTCTGTAGAGCAGCAGCACCATGTTAGGGTCAGTTAGCATGTCATGCTAACCTCTGTAGAGCAGCAGCATCGTGTTAGGGTCAGTTAGCGTGTCATGCTAACCTCTGTAGAGCAGCAGCATCGTGTTAGGGTCAGTTAGCGTGTCATGCTAACCTCTGTAGAGCAGCAGCATCGTGTTAGGGTCAGTTAGCGTGTCGTGCTAACCTCTGTAGAGCAGCAGCATCGTGTTAGGGTCAGTTAGCGTGTCATGCTAACCTCTGTAGAGCAGCAGCATCGTGTTAGGGTCAGTTAGCGTGTCATGCTAACCTCTGTAGAGCAGCAGCATCGTGTTAGGGTCAGTTAGCGTGTCATGCTAACCTCTGCAGTGCAGCAGCACCAGGCATTAGCTACCTCAGAGGAATAAGAAACAGGCAGGAAGGCAGTAATGTTAAGTAATACATGAATAAGCTTCATCCTCTATCTGGTCTTTACTCTCAAGTCTTGGTAATGTTTTAGTTGACTCTCCACTCACGCCATGCTCTCCATATAGTACATAACACAGAGAGATCAGCCAGGAGCATGTTCCCCATATAGTACATAACACAGAGAGATCAGCCAGGAGCATGTTCCCCATACAGTACATAACACAGAGAGATCAGCCAGGATATGTCAGCGAGCGTTAGCTTGATGAACTAGTAGGGGATCCAACTGCTTTAGGGAGCAGGACAGTTTCAGGGTGGTGTATTTAGTTGTTTTAAGCATATGACTATATCATATTTAACTAACTAACTAACTAACTAACTAACTAACTAACTATATATATATATAGACAGAGAGAGACAGAGAGAGACTCCCAGCCATATACATTAAGCAGCATATGGGGCTGTAACTGTGATTTTGCCTAAAGTATTCTGTAGGCAATCAATGCACATTACATACCTGTACAGATACAATCAATGCACAATACATACCTGTACATACCTGTACAGATACAATCTCTGCACATTACATACCTGTACAGATTCAATCAATGCACAATACATACCTGTACAGATACAATCAATGTACAATATATACCTGTACAGATACAATCTCTGCACAATACATACCTGTACAGATACAATCTCTGCACAATACATACCTGTACAGATACAATCTCTGCACAATACATACCTGTACAGATACAATCAATGTACAATATATACCTGTACAGATACAATCTCTGCACAATACATACCTGAACAAATACAATCCCTGAACATTACATACCTGAACAGATACAATCCCTGTATTGACCATTGGTCGGTCAATAAGGTTATTAGCTAGTGGTTTTAGGTCTGTGTGTCAGTGAGAGAACAACCTGACCTACATTCTACAATCTAGATTAGAACCTTGAACCATTCTAAAGTGATTCCAGAACCAGTCCAGTTGTATTCCTAAAAAACACCATCAGATTACACACCCCATTTAACAATCAAATGTGAGGCTTTAACTTTGGGTGAGAGAACACTGTCACTGTAAATGAGTTGCAATATATATAAATCGGTAAATTTCAAAGGTGAGCTCTGACTGCTGGCGGCACAGTTCAATGTACCAACAGCTCAACAATACCTGTACTGAAGTCATAAAACAGATGAATCAGGACTTTACCTGGCTGAGCTGACAGGCAGCCTGGAACATTCCTTAAATACCTGACGAGAGGGAACTATTTATGAAATGTTGCTGCACCTGGTCCAGATATGAAAACACTGTCGCTACGCACGCACGCACGCACCGCACGCACCTGTCTTGTTCAATTCCACAATAGGTTTCTGTGTTTGGTTCATTTCCTCCCTTTGTCTTAGACAATACCTCCAATTATGCAAAACCTCTCCACTTCTTTGAACATTATGCTCCTAGACTTTTACTGCTGTTGAATCCATACATCGCCTCATTCAGTTATAACCTACACAAACTCACAGCCATAGCCTACAAAACTCTGATTCAGCACTTGATTCAGCAGCCCTGGCGGTGGGAAGGCAAAGTGTTCCCCTTTGGAACCATTTCCTGTGTCTGAAAGGTAGAACCTAGCCGGCAGAACCAGGGAGCAAATCAAGTGCACCTTACAGGCCTACAGCTGGCCAATCAGATAGCTCCAAAACCAGTGTCTGCACAGTTTCCCCAAGCCACAGACTGTAAAAAGAAACCTCAGAACGCACAGCAGAGATTTTTAAAATGTTTAAAACCACGACTAGAGAAAGACTCAAAGAGCTGCTGTTTTTATGAGTAAGTTTATGTTTAAAGTTGTTATTCAGCACCGTCAACCTCTTTTATAGCCATACTTCCTCCTTTTATAGCCATACTTCCTACTTTTATAGCCATACTTCCTCTTTTATAGCCATACTTCCTCTTTTATAGCCATACTTCCTCTTTTATAGCCATACTTCCTCTTTTATAGCCATACTTCCTCTTTTATAGCCATACTTCCTCTTTTATAGCCATACTTCCTCTTTTATAGCCATACTTCCTCTTTTACAGCCATACTTCCTCCTTTTATAGCAAAACTTCCTCTTTTATAGCCATACTTCCTACTTTTATAGCCAGCCATACCTCCTACTTTTATAGCCAGCCATACCTCCTACTTTATAGCCATACCTACTACTTTACAGCCATACCTCCTACTTTACAGCCATACAGTGCCTTGCGAAAGTATTCGGCCCCCTTGAACTTTGCGACCTTTTGCCACATTTCAGGCTTCAAACAAAGATATAAAACTGTATTTTTTTGTGAAGAATCAACAACAAGTGGGACACAATCATGAAGTGGAACGACATTTATTGGATATTTCAAACTTTTTTAACAAATCAAAAACTGAAAAATTGGGCGTGCAAAATTATTCAGCCCCCTTAAGTTAATACTTTGTAGCGCCACCTTTTGCTGCGATTACAGCTGTAAGTCGCTTGGGGTATGTCTCTATCAGTTTTGCACATCGAGAGACTGAAATGTTTTCCCATTCCTCCTTGCAAAACAGCTCGAGCTCAGTGAGGTTGGATGGAGAGCATTTGTGAACAGCAGTTTTCAGTTTTTTCCACAGATTCTCGATTGGATTCAGGTCTGGACTTTGACTTGGCCATTCTAACACCTGGATATGTTTATTTTTGAATCATTCCATTGTAGATTTTGCTTTATGTTTTGGATCATTGTCTTGTTGGAAGACAAATCTCCGTCCCAGTCTCAGGTCTTTTGCAGACTCCATCAGGTTTTCTTCCAGAATGGTCCTGTATTTGGCTCCATCCATCTTCCCATCAATTTTAACCATCTTCCCTGTCCCTGCTGAAGAAAAGCAGGCCCAAACCATGATGCTGCCACCACTATGTTTGACAGTGGGGATGGTGTGTTCAGGGTGATGAGCTGTGTTGCTTTTACGCCAAACATAACGCTTTGCATTGTTGCCAAAAAGTTCAATTTTGGTTTCATCTGACCAGAGCACCTTCTTCCACATGTTTGGTGTGTCTCCCAGGTGGCTTGTGGCAAACTTTAAACGACACTTTTTATGGATATCTTTAAGAAATGGCTTTCTTCTTGCCACTCTTCCATAAAGGCCAGTTTTGTACAATATACGACTGATTGTTGTCCTATGGACAGAGTCTCCCACCTCAGCTGTAGATCTCTGCAGTTCATCCAGAGTGATCATGGGCCTCTTGGCTGCATCTCTGATCAGTCTTCTCCTTGTATGAGCTGAAAGTTTAGAGGGACGGCCAGGTCTTGGTAGATTTGCAGTGGTCTGATACTCTTTCCATTTCAATATTATCGCTTGCACAGTGCTCCTTGGGATGTTTAAAGCTTGGGAAATCTTTTTGTATCCAAATCCGGCTTTAAACTTCTTCACAACAGTATCTCGGACCTGCCTGGTGTGTTCCTTGTTCTTCATGATGCTCTCTGCGCTTTTAACGGACCTCTGAGACTATCACAGTGCAGGTGCATTTATACGGAGACTTGATTACACACAGGTGGATTGTATTTATCATCATTAGTCATTTAGGTCAACATTGGATCATTCAGAGATCCTCACTGAACTTCTGGAGAGAGTTTACTGCACTGAAAGTAAAGGGACTGAATAATTTTGCACGCCCAATTTTTCAGTTTTTGATTTGTTAAAAAAGTTTGAAATATCCAATAAATGTCATTCCACTTCATGATTGTGTCCCACTTGTTGTTGATTCTTCACAAAAAAATACAGTTTTATATCTTTATGTTTGAAGCCTGAAATGTGGCAAAAGGTCGCAAAGTTCAAGGGGGCCGAATACTTTCGCAAGGCACTGTACCTCCTACTTTACAGCCATACCTCCTCCTTTATAGCCATACTTCCTACTTCCACTCGCGCTACATCCAGCACTGGGCTGTAATTAATGCCTATAGAAAAGTTGTTCCTATAAACTTGACTTGTTGATCATCTGCTTGTCTCTATTCTCTGGTCATGGGATTAACAACATGAACTGGTGCATGAGTTCCCCCATCAGCTGGAAGACTGTGTCCCCTTTTTCTCAGCGGAGGGAGGAGGGACGGGGTGTCGGGTGACAGGCTGCCTCATCGTCCCTCCCTCTCCTCAGACTGACCATCAGATGCAGGCCATCAGCTCACTCAGCTGTGCCTCATACAAATTATATTTTACCAGTGTGATCATATACCTCATTTGTTATACATATCATTTCAAAAATGATCTGAGAAGAACATTGGCAAGGCAATTCAAGCACAGCCAGTATGTAGTGATAATGTATTGGGCCAATATCCTCTAGCCTACTGCACAAACCTCATTGCTACAATACTGTTTTCAATTGGTTAATGTTGCATAGGCTTACGTTTGTAAGTCATGTTAATAAGTAATCTGAGCGGTAGCTCTCAGCTTGCATTTTGAAAGTTATCTTGACTCAGAAAAGGTTGGTGACCACTGACCTCCCCAAACGCAGTGTCCGCAATCTCCCCAAACGCAGTGTCGCAACCTCCCCAAACGCAGTGTCGCAACCTCCCCAAACGCAGTGTCCGCAACCTCCCCAAACGCAGTGTCCGCAACCTCCCCAAACACAGTGCCGCAACCTCCCCAAACAGAGGTTGTCTCCTGACCTGCAGCAACTACTATGAGACCTTGTTCTGTACAGGAAGTTCTCTGTTGGACTAAATACTGTACTGTCGTCAGGCACACACACACCATTGATTTCAGCTGCTCTCACTCTGAAGTCAGAGAGGTTGAGAGAGGTTGAGAGAGACAGAGCGACAGAGAGACAGAGAGACAGAGAGAGAGAGTAACTACACACATTCAAAATGCCACATGACTGGAGCTGGATGTAAAAGAATAAACGTCCCGTTTGCTGTTACAGTTAATTAACACTTCATTGAGACAACAGCAACAGTTGGGTTTTATTCCCCTTCTTTCCCAGACCAGACAAGAGGAGAGAGTGTTGACACTGTTGTTTCTCAAGACATGGACACGTTGGCAGAGACAGGCCCCCAGCCTACGATCCATCCAGTTTAACTACGGTTTCAAAAGGATCACAAACGCAGTCCGGAGAACTTTAACAAACAGAATATATTTGTCCTGGGATATGTTCAGTGCTCTAGTCACAGTGGCTGATGAAGTGTGTGACAAACCCGCCGCAGTGGGAGAAAGCAGAGCCTCTTTCCACATTGACGATAGCACAGGGACATTTTCAGAGGTTCTCCAGGGACAATACTGTTGTGTAAACATGCACAAAAAAATGATCCCGTCTCGAGTGATAACTACGTGGTGCATGACCCTCCCCCTGACAGTTGCCCCCCTCTAAGCAGGACGGTGTAGACAGAATAGTTCAGCCCAACACTCCTACAGTATAAATGGTAATAGCAGGACAGTGTAGACAGAATAGTTCAGCCCAACACTCCTACAGTATAAATGGTAATAGCAGGACTGTGTAGACAGAATAGTTCAGCCCAACACTCCTACAGTATAAATGGTAATAGCAGGAAGGTGTAGACAGAATAGTCCAGCCCAACACTCCTACAGTATAAATGGTAATAGCAAATCAATGTTGTTGTTTTTTTGAAATAGCTGACATGTGGCCATTTAAATGTTGACATTTTCCTGATATTTTAGACTTGTTTTATTGAGCTCTTACCTGAAATTGCACCAACAGCCTGTTACATTGTGTCCGAGCTGCCTGCCGGCTACACTGAGCCACGTAAAACTATGGAATCCCTTCCTCGCCACCATTAGAATAAATATAAACGTTGATGGTTTTACAGAAAATGTTTGATATGCGCAAGTCAAAAAACTATGTCAGTAAAACATTTTAGATAATTGATGATACAAATAGAATATGTTGTTTTCTCATTTGTAACATTGTGTGGTGATTACAGAGGTGGCACCACAGGTCCCAGAGTGGTGGTGGGTGGGGGGGGATTGTTTTCCTGGGAACCAGAGGTACGAGGCTGCGAACAACAGATCTGGGTCACTCACTGAAGAGAGGTACGAGGCTGCGAACAACAGAGATCTGGGTCACTCACTGAAGAGAGGTACGAGGCTGCGAACAACAGAGATCTGGGTCACTCACTGAAGAGAGGTACGAGGCTGCGAACAACAGAGATCTGGGTCACTCACTGAAGAGAGGTACGAGGCTGTGCACAGCAGATCTGGGTCACTCACTGAAGAGAGGTACGAGGCTGCGAACAACAGAGATCTGGGTCACTCACTGAAGAGAGGTACGAGGCTGCGAACAACAGAGATCTGGGTCACTCACTGAAGAGAGGTACGAGGCTGCGAACAACAGAGATCTGGGTCACTCACTGAAGAGAGGTACGAGGCTGTGAACAACAGAGATCTGAGTCACTCACTGAAGAGAGGTACGAGGCTGTGAACAACAGATCTGGGTCACTCACTGAAGAGAGGTACGAGGCTGTGAACAGCAGATCTGGGTCACTCACTGAAGAGAGGTACGAGGCTGTGAACAACAGATCTGGGTCACTCACTGAAGAGAGGTACGAGGCTGCGAACAACAGAGATCTGGGTCACTCACTGAAGAGAGGTACGAGGCTGCGAACAACAGAGATCTGGGTCACTCACTGAAGAGAGGTTCGAGGCTGTGAACAACAGATCTGGGTCACTCACTGAAGAGAGGTACGAGGCTGTGAACAACAGATCTGGGTCACTCACTGAAGAGAGTTACGAGGCTGCGAACAACAGATCTGGGTCATTCACTGAAGAGAGGTACGAGGCTGCGAACAGCAGATCTGGGTCACTCACTGAAGAGAGGTACGAGGCTGCGAACAACAGAGATCTGGGTCACTCACTGAAGAGAGGTACGAGGCTGTGAACAACAGATCTGGGTCACTCACTGAAGAGAGGTACGAGGTTGCGAACAACAGATCTGGGTCACTCACTGAAGAGAGGTAAGAGGCTGCGAACAACACATCTGGGTCACTCACTGCATAAATTTGGACAGAACACACACACAAAAAGAAATCCCTGTTTTTTGTAAAACATTCATTTTTCAACAGTAATTATTTTTTAACTCTACACCAAACAGCACCTTACTATCTACAATATGACTATCTGAAAAAATACAGATCATTCTGCTTTTTGGAACACATTGACTTTGACGCAGCTGAGTAATTTCTCGTCTGTGACCGAGGAACAGTGAACAAAGAATTATAGCTCTCTGTTAATTCAAATCAATAATTGAAATGAATTATCATTAGTGAAATGAATAGAGATCGTCAGACAGATGAGGGAAGTCTTTCTGGTCTGTTACTGCCGCCTGAATGAGCAGCTTGTGTGTGTGTGTGTGTGTGTGTGTGTGTGTGTGTGTGTGGTCTGACAGTTGGTGTGTAGCCAGGCAGCAGATCCCAGCTCAGTGGGATAACAGTGATACCACCACCTGTGTGTTAATCCAAACAACTGCTCTGTTTCACTAATGATGTCATGGGGTCAGAGGGTAGGTGTGAGTCCCAAATGAATCCCTATTCCCTAAATAGTGCACTATTTACAACAAGAGTTCTTTGGGCCCTGGTCAAAAGAAGTGCACTATATAGGGAATAGGGTGCCATTTTGGGATGCGTAGATTCAGATAGAAATGTATTGTATAGAACATACATTATTGTTGTCATATAGAATAGGGGGGTTTTGAAACTTCTTTATGTGTAATGTTTACTGTTAATTTTTATTGTTTATTTCAACTTTTGTATATTATCTACCTCACTTGCTTTGGCAATGTTAACACATGTTTCCCATGCCAATAAAGCCCCTTGAATTGAATTGAAATAGACAATCTGCCATCTCTACACATGACATTTCTATCTGTTCCAATGTTGTAAAAAAAATGGCAGCATCTTGACTCAGTAAGTCCCTGGTGAGATGAGTCAGCTAGAGATCACAGGGTTCATGTTTTGGTGATTTGATGTTTACTTACTGCATCACTTGTGGTCACTGATAGAAAAGAGGAGAGAAGGGAGGAGCGGAGGAGAGAGGAGAGGAGAAGAGAGGGGAGAACGGGAGGGGAGGAGAAGAGAGAGGAGAACCGGGGGGGAGGAGAAGAGAGAGGAGAGGAGAAAGGGAGGAGGAGGAGGAGAGAGGAGAACGGGAGGGGAGGAGAAGAGAGAGGAGAAAGGGAGGAGGAGAAGAGAGGGGAGAATGAGAGGGGAGGAGAAGAGAGAGGAGAACGGGAGGGGAGGAGAAGAGAGAGTAGAGGAGAAAGGGAGGAGGAGGAGAGAAGAGGAAGAGAGGGGAGGAGAAGAGAGGGGAGAACGGGAGGGGAGGAGAAGAGAGAGTAGAGGAGAAAGGGAGGAGGAGGAGAAAGGGAGGAGGAGGAGGAGAGAGGAAAACAGGAGGGGAGGAGAAGAGAGAGGAGAAAGGGAGGAGAGGAGAAAGGGTGGGGAGGAGAAGAGGAGAGCAGAAAGGGAAGAGCAGGGGAGAGAGGAGAACGTGAGGGGAGGAGAAGAGGAGAGCAGGGAGGAGAGGAGAAAGGAAGGTGGGAAGGAGGTGAGGAGAGGGCAGTTCCATGGCAGCATCAAGCCATCCCAGATGGCCCAAACCCCTCAACCATCTGGTGAGGAGACGTCTCTCCAATCCTCCACTAGTCTGTCCCCTTTCTTTTAGTAGTCATGGAGTCCTCACTTCAGCTCTCTCTCTCTCTCGAACCCTAACACTTCAGCCCTGTCTCACTCTTTCCACCACGACCCTAACACTTCAGCCCTGTCTCACTCTCTCCACCACGACCCTAACACTTCAGCCCTGTCTCACTCTCTCTCTCTCTCGAACCCTAACACTTCAGCCCTGTCTCACTCTCTCTCTCTCACTCACTTACTCACTCCACCACGACCCTAACACTTCAGCCCCGTCTCTCTCTCGCTCAGGCACACGTCACATGACCGTGCTGACCCAAGCCTCACTGTCCTCTCTTGGATCGTATCTTTAACATCCTCCTATCTAGCAGGTTCCAGCAGCTACGGTGGATGTGGAATCAGGCCCGACCAGTTCAGCTTGGTAGTGTGAAGAATGTTAGGGGTGTGTGAGTACTGGGTAGACAACAGCACAGCCACAATGCTTCCTTGTCACCAGGTCAATGACAATAAGCCCTTTAACTGCTCTTACTTACGCTCTCTCTGGCTGGGGCAGGAGATTAGAATCTAGTTAACCCTGGACACATAAGAGTCACAGCCCTCTCAGCTGGTCGACCCTGCATCAGGGTGACAGCCCTCTCAGCTGGTCAACCCTGCATCAGGGTGACAGCCCTCTCAGCTGGTCAACCCTGCATCAGGGTGACAGCCCTCTCAGCTGGTCGACCCTGCATCAGGGTGACAGCCCTCTCAGCTGGTCAACCCTGCATCAGGGTGACAGCCCTCTCAGCTGGTCAACCCTGCATCAGGGTGACAGCCCTCTCAGCTGGTCAGGGTCACAGCTCTGTCAGTGAGGACTTACTTTAAATAGAGATCTTCCTCTCTGGTGATTTCTCTCTGTCTCACACACTATCCCTAGTAATCTCTCAATGTGTCTCCCTCTCGCTCTCAATCTCTTTCCGTCCCTCTGCTGATTGTGTCTGCCGTCTGTCTGTCCTCTCAGCCTGACCAGGACAAGAAGAGGTCAGATAGAAACCAGATGCACCATCCGGCTGGTTTCCAGGACAACACAGCTTTTGATCTGCAGTCATTCCCACTACAACTAATGTGACTGTGGTGTTTATGATTGGCTGATTGGATTCCTATTGTCAATCATAGCCGGTCTATATATTAGGTCTGTACTGCCAATCAATCAGTCTGTCTATACTAGAGGTCGACCGATTATGATGTTTCAAAGCCGATACTGATTAATCAGCCGATTTTTAAAAAAAAATAATAATGTGTAATAATGACAATTACAACAATACTGAATGAACACTTATTTTAACTTAATATAATACATCAATAAAATCCATTTAGCCTCAAATAAATAATGAAACATGTTCAATTTGGTTTAAATAATGCAAAAACAAAGTGTTGGAGAAGAAAGTAAAAGTGCCATGTAAGAAAGCTAACGTTTCAGTTCCTTGCTCAGAACATGAGAACATATGAAAGCTGGTGGTTCCTTTTAACATGATTCTTCAATATTCCCAGGTAAGAAGTTTTAGGTTGTAGTTATTATAGGACTATTTCTCTCTATACCATTTGTATTTCATATACCTTTGCCTATTGGATGTTCTTATAGGCACTTTAGTATTGCCAGTAACAGTATAGCGTCTGTCCCTCTCCTCGCTCCTACCTGGGCTCAAACCAGGAACACAATGACAACAGCCAACCTCGAAGCAGCGTTACCCATGCAGAGCAAGGGGAAAAAACACTCCAAGGCTCAGAGCGAGTGACGTTTGAAATGCTATTAGCGCGCACCCCGCTAACTAGCTAGCCATTTCACCTCGGTTACACGAGCCTAATCATGGGAGTTGATAGGCTTGAAGTCATAAACAGCTCAATGCTTGAAGCACAGTGAAGAGCTGCTGGCAAAACGCACTAAAGTGCTGATTGAATGAATGCTTACGAGCATGCTGCTGCCTACCACAGCTCAGTCAGACTGCTCTATCAAATATCAAATCATAGACTTAATTATAACATAATGAAATACGAGCCTTTGGTCATTAATATGGTCGAATCCGGAAACTATCATCTCGAAAACAAGACGTTTATTGTTTCAGTGAAATACGGAACCGTTCCGTATTTTATCTAAAGGGTGGCATCCATAAGTCTAAATATTGCTGTTACATTGCACAACCTTCAATGTTATGTCATAATTACGTAAAATTCTGGCAAATTAGGCTGCCCAAACTGTTGCATATACACTGACTCTGCCTGCAATGAACGCAAGAGAAGTCACACAATTTCACCTGGTTAATATTGCCTGTTAACCTGGATTTCTTTTAGCTAAATATGCAGGTTTAAAAATATATACTTCTGTGTATTGTTTTTAAGAAAGGCATTGATGTTTATGGTAGGTACACATTGGAGCAACGATACGCACCGCATCGATTATATGCAACGCAGGACACGCTAGATAAACTAGTAATATCATCAACCATGTGTAGTTAACTAGTGATTATGATTGATTGATTTTTACAAGATAAGTTTAATGCTAGCTAGCAACTTACCTTGGCTTACTGCATTCGCGTAACAGGCAGTCTCCTCGTGGAGTGCAATGAGAGGCAGGTGGTTAGAGCGTTGGACTAGTTAACTGTAAGGTTGCAAGATTGAATCACTGAGCTGACAAGGTAAAAATCTGTTGTTCTGCCCCTGAACAAGGCAGTTAACCCACTGTTCCCAGGCCGTCATTGAAAATAAGAATGTGTTCTTAACTGATTTGCCTAGTTAAATAAAAAGGTATAAAAATAATAAATCAATAAAAAAATCATTTTTAAAAAAATCATAAAAATCGGCATCCAAAATACCTTGAAATCGGCCGACCTCTAGACTGTACATTAGGGCTGTACTGCCAATCAGTCTGTCTGTACATTAGGGCTGTACTGCCAATCAGTCTGTCTGTACATTAGGGCTGTACTGCCAATCAGTCTGTCTGTACATTAGGGCTGTACTGCCAATCAGTCTGTCCGTACATTAGGGCTGTACTGCCAATCAGTCTGTCCGTACATTAGGGCTGTACTGCCAATCAGTCTGTCTGTACATTAGGGCTGTACTGCCAATCAGTCTGTCTGTACATTAAGGCTGTACTGCCAATCAGTCTGTCTGTACATTAGGGCTGTACTGCCAATCAGTCTGTCTGTACATTAGGGCTGTACTGCCAAACAGTCTGTCTGTACTGCCAATCAGTCTGTCTGTACATTAGGGCTGTACTGCCAATCAGTCTGTCTGTACATTAGGGCTGTACTGCCAATCAGTCTGTCTGTACATTAGGGCTGTACTGCCAATCAGTCTGTCTGTACATTAGGGCTGTACTGCCAATCAGTCTGTCTGTACATTAGGGCTGTACTGCCAATCAGTCTGTCTGTACATTAGGGCTGTACTGCCAATCAGTCTGTCTGTACATTAGGGCTGTACTGCCAATCAGTCTGTCTGTACATTAGGGCTGTACTGCCAATCAGTCTGTCTGTACTGCCAATCAGTCTGTCTGTACATTAGGGCTGTACTGCCAATCAGTCTGTCTGTACATTAGGCTGTACTGCCAATCAGTCTGTCTGTACATTAGGGCTGTACTGCCAATCAGTCTGTCTGTACATTAGGGCTGTACTGCCAATCAGTCTGTCTGTACATTAGGGATGTACTGCCAATCAGTCTGTCTGTACATTAGGGCTGTACTGCCAATCAGTCTGTCTGTACATTAGGGCTGTACTGCCAATCAGTCTGTCTGTACATTAGGGCTGTACTGCCAATCAGTCTGTCTGTACTGCCAATCAGTCTGTCTGTACATTAGGGCTGTACTGCCAATCAGTCTGTCTGTACATTAGGCTGTACTGCCAATCAGTCTGTCTGTACATTAGGGCTGTACTGCCAATCAGTCTGTCTGTACATTAGGGCTGTACTGCCAATCAGTCTGTCTGTACATTAGGGATGTACTGCCAATCAGTCTGTCTGTACATTAGGGCTGTACTGCCAGAGACATATGGAACAGGGACGGGTCAACACCCGTATCGATACTCGTTAGTATCTTGACAAGGGAAGATCCCTAATGATGGAAACAGACATTTTGTTGTTGTCATCCAGAGTCTGATTTGTTTATTACCAGGCTATATCACACAATACTGTACATACAGCACCTTTAGTACCAGGCTATATCACACAATACTGTACATTCAGCAGCTTTAGTACCAGACTATATCACACAATACTGTACATTCAGCAGCTTTAGTACCAGGCTATAGCACACAATACTTTACATACAGCAGCTTTAGTACCAGGCTATATCACACAATACTGTACATACAGCACCTTTAGTACCAGGCTATATCACACAATACTGTACATACAGCACCTTTAGTACCAGGCTATATCACACAATACTGTACATTCAGCAGCTTTAGTACCAGGCTATATCACACAATACTGTACATTCAGCAGCTTTAGTACCAGGCTATATCACACAATACTGTACATTCAGCAGCTTTAGTACCAGGCTATAGCACACAATACTTTACATACAGCAGCTTTAGTACCAGGCTTTCTAAAGGACCAAAGAGTTGTCTGTTTGTATTTATCACCATACTGGTATCATCACCATACTGGTATCATCACCATACTGGTATCATCACCATACTGGTATCAGCACAGCCCTACTCACCATACGATATGTATTGCCATTCTCGTGATTCTATAAGTATTGTGATTTGATGTTCCAAACATATTACTCACTATATATCTGCTGCAGAGAGACCAGAGAGACCAGAGAGACCAGAGAGACCAGAGGGACCAGAGAGACCAGAGGGACCAGAGAGAGCAGAGAGACCAGAGAGAGCAGAGAGACCAGAGAGACCAGAGAGAGCAGAGAGACCAGAGGGACCAGAGGGACCAGAGGGACCAGAGAGACCAGAGAGACCAGAGAGACCAGAGAGACCAGAGGGACCAGAGAGAGCAGAGAGACCAGAGAGAGCAGAGAGACCAGAGAGACCAGAGAGAGCAGAGAGACCAGAGGGACCAGAGGGACCAGAGGGACCAGAGAGAGCAGAGAGAGCAGAGAGAGCAGAGAGACCAGAGAGACCAGAGAGAGCAGAGAGACCAGAGAGACCAGAGAGACCAGAGAGACCAGAGAGACCAGAGAGAGCAGAGAGAGCAGAGAGACCAGAGAGAGCAGAGAGACCAGAGAGACCAGAGAGAGCAGAGAGACCAGAGGGACCAGAGAGAGCAGAGAGACCAGAGAGACCAGAGAGACCAGAGAGACCAGAGAGACCAGAGAGACCAGAGGGACCAGAGAGAGCAGAGAGACCAGAGAGAGCAGAGAGACCAGAGAGACCAGAGAGAGCAGAGAGACCAGAGGGACCAGAGGGACCAGAGGGACCAGAGAGAGCAGAGAGAGCAGAGAGAGCAGAGAGACCAGAGAGACCAGAGAGACCAGAGAGAGCAGAGAGACCAGAGAGACCAGAGAGACCAGAGAGACCAGAGAGACCAGAGAGAGCAGAGAGACCAGAGAGAGCAGAGAGACCAGAGAGACCAGAGAGAGCAGAGAGACCAGAGGGACCAGAGAGAGCAGAGAGACCAGAGAGAGCAGAGAGACCAGAGAGAGCAGAGAGACCAGAGAGACCAGAGAGAGCAGAGAGACCAGAGGGACCAGAGGGACCAGAGAGAGCAGAGAGAGCAGAGAGACCAGAGAGAGCAGAGAGAGCTGAGAGACCAGAGAGACCAGAGAGACCAGAGGGACCAGAGAGACATGGGAAAATGAGTTTGGATCAGTCAGGGAAATAAAAGTGTTGAAAACATGTTGGCTCACTATTTTAAAATATGGAGAAATAGATATAGGATGAAAAATAACAGAGTTTTGGTGCAGGTACAACCGGTGAAAATAAAATAAATACAAGTATCAAAGTAGTCAAAGTATCGATATATCGTCCAAAATAATATTGCGATATGTAACTATCAATTCCCCTCCATCACGACTATATATAGTTTACTGTAGTGCAAAACATAAAATACACTGAATTAATGAGAGAGAGAGAAGAGAGAGAGAGAAGACAGAGAGAGAAAGACAGAGAGAGAAAGACAGAGAGAAGACAGAAAGAGAGAAAGAGAGGAAGACAGAGAGAAAGACAGAAAGACAGAGAGAAAGAGAGGAAGACAGACAGACAGACAGACAGAGACAGAAAGACAGAAAGAGAGAAAGAGAGGAAGAGAGACAGAGACAGACAAGGACACAGACAGAGAGAGAGCGAGAGCGAGAGAGAGAGAGAGAGAGAGGGACACAGACAGAGAGAGACAGAGAGAGAGAGGGGGACACAGACAGAGAGAGACACCGTAGTTAATCTATAACCCCAGCCTGAAGGGGAAACCAAGGCCAGGACCAACACCACTAAAGATCAATATGTCCACACTCATCTGCCCCCTTATCAACAGTCATCTGAACACTATCAATACTGTAAATAATTCATCTATTGTGTCATTGCATTATGATTCAGGACATTACAAGGCTGTGCTCCCATGTCTGGTTCACACATTCAACTGTCTAAAAAGGCACAATCTGTAGTTTAATTTGTGTTTAAAAGTATTGAATAGGCAGGACTGAGCTGTACTCTGACTGGCTGGAATGGAACGGTTTGTTCCGTGTGTTTTGTTTGAGAAGTTACACATATCCCCTTTAAAATGTATCTCCGCCTCCCGGGTGGCGCAGTGGTTAAGGGCGCTGTACTGCAGCGCCAGCTGTGCCATCAGCGCCCAGGCTCTGTCGTAACCGGCCGCGACCGGGAGGTCCGTGGGGCGACGCACAATTGGCCTAGCGTCGTCCGGGTTAGGGAGGGATTGGTCGGTAGGGATCTCCTTGTCTCATCGCACACCAGCGACTCCTGTGGCGGGCCGGGCGCAGTGCGCGCTAGCCAAGGTTGCCAGGGGCACGGTGTAGCCTCCGACACATTGGTGCGGCTGGGTTGGATGCGCGCTGTGTTAAGAAGCAGTACGGCTGGTTGGGTTGTGTATCGGAGGACGCATGACATTCAGGCTTCGTCTCTCCCGAGCCCGTACGGGAGTTGTAGCAATGAGACAAGATAGTAGCTACTACAACAATTGGATACCACGAAATTGGGGAGAAAAAGGGGTAAAATTCAAAAAAATATATAATTAAAAAAAATATATATATTTAAACATGCATCTCCAAGCTTCACTACTGACATCAAACTAGATTGTCCAAGGTATTGAGCTTCACTACTGACACCAGTATCAAACAAGATTGTCCAAGGTATTGAGCTTCACTACTGACACCAGTATCAAACTAGATTGTCCAAGGTATTGAGCTTCACTACTGACACCAGTATCAAACTAGATTGTCCAAGGTATTGAGCTTCACTACTGACACCAGTATCAAACTAGATTGTCCAAGGTATTGAGCTTCACTACTGACACCAGTATCAAACTAGATTGTCCAAGGTATTGAGCTTCACTACTGACACCAGTATCAAACTAGATTGCCCAAGGTATTGAGCTTCACTACTGACACCAGTATCAAACTAGATTGTAGGGAAGCTCAATACCTTGGACAATCTAGTTTGATACTGGTGTCAGTCCAAGGTATTGAGCTTCACTACTGACACCAGTATCAAACTAGATTGCCCAAGGTATTGAGCTTCACTACTGACACCAGTATCAAACTAGATTGTAGGGAAGCTCAATACCTTGGACAATCTAGTTTGATACTGGTGTCAGTCCAAGGTATTGAGCTTCACTACTGACACCAGTATCAAACTAGATTGTTTCCTCTGCAGATCCTGACTACTTTGAACAGGAAATGTTTAATTACACATTCCTGAACTTGACAGACTATGAACTACAAGGAGAACAGGTGGAACAGACGTTTTTATTTAATCAGGTAGTCTAGTTGAGAACACCTTTATTTAATCAGGTAGTCTAGTTGAGAACACCTTTATTTAATCAGGTAGTCTAGTTGAGAACAGGTTCTAATTTACAACTGCGACCTGGCCAAGATAAAGCAAAGCAGTGCGACACAAACAACACCACATAGTTACACATGGAATAAACAAACATATAGTCAATAATACAGTAGAAATGTCTATATACAGTCTGTGCAAATGAGGTAGGATAAGGGAGGTAAGGCAATAAATAGGACATAGTGGTGAAGTAATTACACTATAGCAATTAAACACTGGAGTGATAGAGACTGGAGTAATAGATGTGCAGAAGATTAATGTGCAAGTAGAGATACTGGGGTGCAAAGGAGAAAAAAATAAAAACAGTATGGGGATGAGGTAGTTGGATGGGCTATTTACAGATAGGCTATGTAAAGGTGCAGTGATCTGTGAGCTGCTCTGACAGCTGGTGCTTAAAGTTAGTGAGGGAGATATGAGACTCCAGCTTCAGTGATTTTTGCAGTTCGTTCCAGTCATTGGCAGCAGAGAACTGGAAGGAAAGACGGTCAAAACAGGAATTGGCTTTGGGGCTACATATTGAGAAGGTGTGATGATGACTAGGAATTACAAGGAGAACTGAGACTATACACTGAGTGTACAAAACATTAGGAACACCTCTACGAGGTGTTGAAAGCGTTCCACAGGGATGCCTGGCCCATGTCGACTCCAATGCTTCCCACAGTTGTGTAAAGTTGGCTGGATGTCCTTTTAAGTGGTGGACCAATCTGTTGAGCTTGAAAAACCCACCAGAGTTGCAGTTCTTGGCACAAACCGATGCGCCTGGCACCTACTACCATACCCCGTTCAAAGGTACTTCAATATTTTGTCTTGCCCATTCGCCCTCTGAATAGAACACATACACAATCCACGTCTCAATTGTCTCAAGGCTTAAAAATCCTTCTTTAACCCGTCTCCTCCCCTTCATCTACACTGATTTGAAGTGGATTTAACAAGTGACATCAATAAGGGATCATAGCTTCCACCTGGTCAGTCTATCATGGGAAGAGTTCCTAATGTTTTTTACACTCAGTGTTTAATAAGGTGTGATGACTGAATTACAAGGTGTGTGATGACTGAATTACAAGGTGTGTGATGACTGAATTACGAGGTGTGTGATGACTGAATTACGAGGTGTGTGATGACTGAATTACGAGGTGTGTGATGACTGAATTACGAGGTGTGTGATGACTGAATTACGAGGTGTGTGATGACTGAATTACGAGGTGTGATGACTGAATTACGAGGTGTGATGACTGAATTACGAGGTGTGATGACTGAATTACGAGGTGTGATGACTGAATTACAAGGTGTGTGATGACTGAATTACAAGGGGTGTGATGACTGAATTACAAGGGGTGTGATGACTGAATTACGAGGTGTGATGACTGAATTACGAGGTGTGATGACTGAATTACGAGGTGTGATGACTGAATTACGAGGTGTGATGACTGAATTACGAGGTGTGATGACTGAATTACGAGGTGTGATGACTGAATTACGAGGTGTGATGACTGAATTACAAGGGAGACAGGTAGAAGTCAAACTACAGTAAGAAGGTGTGATGAATGATAAGGAAGAGCGGGATCAACAGGAGAGAGGTGGTGCGACCTTCCTCCAGGTCTGTGTTATGATGACGTTGCAGTAGGGTAGGTTCAGCAACCACTCCCAGAATGACATAAGACCACACTACTGTCTTTCTCCTACCACCTCACTGTTAGTCCCGGACTAAAATATAAGTTGACTTCAAGTTGGTTCTCAGTTTAAACATCAGGTTAAGGAGGACCTAGATGTTGACTGAAGTGTGATTTGGGGGGGGGGATGACTGCGCTAGGGGAAACACTGACACAGAACGCCTAGTTCCTAAAGCCCAGACCGGTTGGGTGAGTTGATACAGTACTGTGTCTTGAGTATGACTCAGATGTGCTAGACTGGTTCCTTACACATTCCAAGACTACCCTCATGACGATCTCTCTCTGAAGAGAAAACATAGCAACATCCTTCTCCTTTCACTGAGCACGGAAACTCAGTCCTGAACTGAACATTCTCACGTCACACAGCACCAAAACAGATCGTATTCAGTCATTGTTATATTAAATACTGTTTGATATGTCAGTCTAGGTACTGATTCAATGCAACAACACACACCCATAATAATCTGATGACTGTGTCTAGTCACGATGACATGTCAACACTAGTCGTTGCAGCTGCATGGCTTCATATTAAGTGTTATGACATGTTTGATTCAGATGCCTTGGTGTGAGGAGGTAAAGGCCAGATGCCTTGGTGTGAGGAGGTAAAGGCCAGATGCCTTGGTGAGAGGAGGTAAAGGCCAGATGCCTTGGTGTGAGGAGGTAAAGGCCAGATGCCTTGGTGTGAAGAGGTAAAGGCCAGATGCCTTGATGTGAAGAGGTAAAGGCCAGATGCCTTGGTGTGAGGAGGTAAAGGCCAGATGCCTTGGTGTGAGGAGGTAAAGGCCAGATGCCTTGGTGTGAGGAGGTAAAGGCCAGATGCCTTGGTGTGAGGAGGTAAAGGCCAGATGCCTTGGTGTGAGGAGGTAAAGGCCAGATGCCTTGGTGTGAAGAGGTAAAGGCCAGATGCCTTGGTGTGAGGGGGTAAAGGCCAGATGCCTTGGTGTGAGGAGGTAAAGGCCAGATGCCTTGCCAACAGACAGATATTTGATGTGAGGAGGTAAAGGCCAGATGCCTTGGTGTGAGGAGGTAAAGGCCAGATGCCTTGGTGTGAGGAGGTAAAGGCCAGATGCCTTGGTGTGAGGAGGTAAAGGCCAGATGCCTTGGTGTGAGGAGGTAAAGGCCAGATGCCTTGGTGTGAAGAGGTAAAGGCCAGATGCCTTGGTGTGAAGAGGTAAAGGCCAGATGCCTTGGTGTGAAGAGGTAAAGGCCAGATGCATTGGTGTGAAGAGGTAAAGGCCAGATGCCTTGCCAACAGACAGCTGTTTGGTGTGAGGAGGTAGAGGCCAGGTGCCTTGGTGTGAGGAGGTAAAGGCCAGATGCCTTGGTGTGAGGAGGTAAAGGCCAGATGCCTTGGTGTGAGGAGGTAAAGGCCAGATGCCTTGGTGTGAGGAGGTAAAGGCCAGATGCCTTGGTGTGAAGAGGTAAAGGCCAGATGCCTTGGTGTGAAGAGGTAAAGGCCAGATGCCTTGGTGTGAAGAGGTAAAGGCCAGATGCATTGGTGTGAAGAGGTAAAGGCCAGATGCCTTGCCAACAGACAGCTGTTTGGTGTGAGGAGGTAGAGGCCAGGTGCCTTGGTGTGAGGAGGTAAAGGCCAGATGCCTTGGTGTGAGGAGGTAAAGGCCAGATGCCTTGGTGTGAGGGGGTAAAGGCCAGATGCCTTGGTGTGAGGAGGTAAAGGCCAGATGCCTTGCCAACAGACAGATATTTGATGTGAGGAGGTAAAGGCCAGATGCCTTGGTGTGAGGAGGTAAAGGCCAGATGCCTTGGTGTGAGGAGGTAAAGGCCAGATGCCTTGGTGTGAGGAGGTAAAGGCCAGATGCCTTGGTGTGAGGAGGTAAAGGCCAGATGCCTTGGTGTGAAGAGGTAAAGGCCAGATGCCTTGGTGTGAAGAGGTAAAGGCCAGATGCCTTGGTGTGAAGAGGTAAAGGCCAGATGCATTGGTGTGAAGAGGTAAAGGCCAGATGCCTTGCCAACAGACAGCTGTTTGGTGTGAGGAGGTAGAGGCCAGATGCCTTGGTGTGAGGAGGTAAAGGCCAGATGCCTTGGTGTGAGGAGGTAAAGGCCAGATGCCTTGGTGTGAGGAGGTAAAGGCCAGATGCCTTGGTGTGAGGAGGTAAAGGCCAGATGCCTTGGTGTGAAGAGGTAAAGGCCAGATGCCTTGGTGTGAAGAGGTAAAGGCCAGATGCCTTGGTGTGAAGAGGTAAAGGCCAGATGCATTGGTGTGAAGAGGTAAAGGCCAGATGCCTTGCCAACAGACAGCTGTTTGGTGTGAGGAGGTAGAGGCCAGGTGCCTTGGTGTGAGGAGGTAAAGGCCAGATGCCTTGGTGTGAGGAGGTAAAGGCCAGATGCCTTGATGTGAGGAGGTAAAGGCCAGATGCCTTGATGTGAGGAGGTAAAGGCCAGATGCCTTGGTGTGAGGAGGTAAAGGCCAGATGCCTTGGTGTGAGGAGGTAAAGGCCAGATGCCTTGGTGTGAGGAGGTAAAGGCCAGATGCCTTGCCAACAGACAATTATTTGATGTGAGGAGGTAAAGGCCAGATGCCTTGGTGTGAAGAGGTAAAGGCCAGATGATTTGCCAACAGACAGTTATTTGATGTGAGGAGGTAAAGGCCAGATGCCTTGGTGTGAGGAGGTAAAGGCCAGATGCCTTGGTGTGAGGAGGTAAAGGCCAGATGCCTTGGTGTGAAGAGGTAAAGGCCAGATGCCTTGGTGTGAAGAGGTAAAGGCCAGATGCCTTGGTGTGAGGAGGTAAAGGCCAGATGCCTTGGTGTGAGGAGGTAAAGGCCAGATGCCTTGGTGTGAGGAGGTAAAGGTCAGATGCCTTGATGTGAAGAGGTAAAGGCCAGATGCCTTGATGTGAAGAGGTAAAGGCCAGATGCCTTGGTGTGAGGAGGTAAAGGCCAGATGCCTTGGTGTGAAGAGGTAAAGGCCAGGTGCCTTGGTGTGAGGAGGTAAAGGCCAGATGCCTTGGTGTGAGGAGGTAAAGGCCAGATGCCTTGGTGTGAAGAGGTAAAGGCCAGATGCATTGGAGTGAGGAGGTAAAGCCCAGATGCCTTGATGTGAGGAGGTAAAGGCCAGATGCCTTGCCAACAGACACCTGCTTGATGTGAGGAGGTAAAGGCCAGATGCAGAAGGAGACCAAGATAAATCATTCTAAATATTCAATATGATTTGACATTTTCCCCTCTGGGATTTATAAAGTGGCCTCCCTCTCCATCTAAATACACATGTATTTATTTACATATCATCTATATCAAGATAATTGAATCTCAATGTTCAGACCACAAAATAAAAAGCTTCAGAGTAAAACAGTTGAGATGACTGATATCAGATGAGAAAGGCTGAGGGTCGTTGTAACCATGACGCTAAACAACCACAACAACCCAACTTCAACACATCTATTACTGAGCCTTCACGTAGTATTCACAGCCCCTTGACCTTCCACATTTTGTTGCGTTATAGTCTGAATTTAAAATGGATTCAATTGGAATACATAAACGTGAAAAGTGGAATTGTGTTTTTAGACATTTTTACTAATTCATTAAAAAAACGTTAAAAGCTGAAATGTCTTGAGTCAATCAGTATTCAACCCCTTTGTTATGCCAAGACTAAATAAGTTCAGGAGTAAAAAATGTGCGTAACAAGTCACATAAGTTGCATGGACTCAGTCTGTGTGCATTTAATAGTGTTTAACATTTTTTAATGACTACCTCATCTCTGTACCCCAACACATACAATTATCTCTAAGGTCCCTCAGTCAAGCAGTGAATTTCAAACACAGATTCAACTACAAAGACCAACAAGGCAGTAAAGTAAAACTGCAAAAAAATGTGGCAAAGCAATTAACTATTTGTCCTAAAAACAAAGTGGTACGTTTGGGGCAAATCCAATACAACACATTACTGAGTACCACTCTCCGTGTTTTCAAGCATAGTGGTGGCTGTGTCATGTTATGGGTATGGCTTATAATTGTTAAGAACTGGGGAGTTTTTCAGGATAAAAATAAAGGGAATGGCGCTAAGCACAGGCAAAATCCTAGAGGAAAACAAGGTTCAGTCTGCTTTACACCAGACACTGGGAGATGAATTCACCTTTCAGCAGGACAATAATCTCAAACACAAGGTCAAATATACAGTAGAGTTGCTTACCAAGACGACATTGAATGTTCCTGAGTGGCATACTTACAGTGTTGACTTAAAATAGGTTTGAAAATCTATGGCAAGACTTGACACTGACAGAGCTTGAATAATTTGTTCAACAATATCTCTAATGTACAGAGCTGTATAGGAGGAGACTCCCTCTATCCCTGTGGGCATCACATCCCACACACACACACACTGCCCCCCCCCCCCTCTCTCACTGTATCTCTAGTGTAAAGAGCTGTATAGGAGGAGACTCCCTCTATCCCTGTGGGCATCACATCCCCCACACACACACACACACTGCCCCCCCACCCCACCCCCTCTCTCTCTGTTTGCTTTGCAGCGGCTTGTTCATGCGTGGGCACAGTTGACTCTGGCACCTCTATTCTCCCACAGCAGAACAGAGCTGGAGGCAATGACGGGGAAGATTCCACCTGCCTAGTCCAGCCAGGCTAGCTGAGCCAGCAGCGTGAAGGCATCCATCCCTCCTCACACAGATCTCATCTGATTGGAGGATTCCACCAGTCTTGACATAACAGTGGTTTGCACTATAAAGTAAATAGTGTAAAATAGGGCTGATAATAACAACAGACAGAATTAAGTGCCTATGCAGTATGCACTTCCATATAGGATAAGCTCTCCTATAGGTCTACGGCACATTAGGCTATCTGTATGTTGTAGCAAATAACTGAGGAGAGTAACATGCGTCTCGTCCAGTTCTAAGAGGTTGAAAATAGTAATATTTGTCATTAGCCTATAGGCTTCCTAAGGAATCAAAATATGTCAATCATAAAGTGACATTGCTTGGCTTTTTTGTTGTTGTTGTTGACAATAATTCTACATGGGAACCATGTTTTGCACCTTGTCCTGGTAAACTGTAAAATGTGCGTCTCTCTCTGGCAACAAGACTCGTGTGCTATCAGACACGTTTCGGAGATAAGCTATCACGCTGAATGGTTTGGAGAGGGAGGCATTCTCCACCGTATCACCTCGGGCGAGCCGTGCGCGCACACCGCGCGCGGGGGACGCTTTCCATGCCAAGACAAGCTTTTGAAACGATTATTGTTACGATTAATTATTCACCCATTCTATTCTAACCCCCCTCCCCCCCCAACAAGTGTAGGGTAGCCTATGCATGCAGATCAAACACATAACTGACGTTTTAGATAGTCAGAAAGCAGGTGTCATAACATTACATGCGCTCCAGAGGACAACCGTTTCTGTGCCTTCTATACTTACCCCATTGCTGCGGAGTTTTGGGACAACCCTTCAATTATAAAAAGGTTAGAAGAAGCGAACTTTTAAAAAAAACGCAGTGTCTTTAAAAACAATGTAATTAAAATAGATCCAGTCTTGGCATTAGCTATTGGATAAGTCCATTCCAGGGTATCGGCTGCGAGCAAGTAATGCGATCACAGAGAGTAGGGAAATATGATCCCTGCACTCCCTCGCGAGCTGAGCGGCGTTTCGATTCTCCTGATAGTCAAGCGTTCACAGAAAAACCTAATGCCCTTTCATTAGCCTAACTTATTTATTCAGACGAGGTGACAACTTATGATCCCACCCGTTCCGTGTCTTCTATCCGCAGCCGCAAGGCTGATAAACGCTGTGCTTTCAAAAAATAATAAGTTATGATGTTCGCTGAATATTCCTTGACTGCTGCGCTGGAGTTGCCTTTCCTCGGATCTGCGCTCTCAGCTCTCTCCCCAATGGGTTAGTGTTTCGTGAGAGGCAGGCAGAGAGCAGCAGTAGCGACACAGTGCGGCTTCCACCTGCTCTCAACAGTCCTGCCTCCCACACAATGATCTCCTTTCTACAGCGTTCTAAGAGCCTGGGATATGAAGTTACACTGTGGTCTATTTCATAACCTATTCTCAGGGGAAACGTGAGAGAGAAAAGTGGAATTTTGGCCTATTTGTGACATGCAATTAAATATGCTCTTCACAAGAAACAATGTGTTTATTTCAAACAGTGCAAATACCCTTGCATTGATTTGATGTAATTCTGCAGTGATAGACCTAGGCCCAAAATTACAATATTATGCAGGTAGGCATAGGCTAACCTACTATTCTCAGCACTTACATGTCGTATAGATGGAGACGAGGCTGGTTTTCGGCTGTCTTTTTCTGATTCAGGCCTCGTTGAGCTGACCACCACCTCAAGTCACATTCCACGCCAATTTACTTCAGGTGGCAGGTGCTTGACTTGATTCTCTGCAACCATCAGGGGTTCAATATCAAGTTTTTATTATTTGACCTACTTCTGATGATGTCGATTGTTCACACTTAAGTAATATGTGGAAAAGGTTTGTTGCTCATAGTTGGCGAAATCTTTAAATAAAATGTGTTGACTATTTCTGGGGGTAAAAGGCGGACGCATGATATCCGGAACCAATTGATATCGGTAGCGTGTTCCTAGAGGGACGTTTTTTGCCGTGGCATTCTTGTTGTCAACATTTCGTCCAGTCGTACATGTCAAAGCTGTCTGCTGAATAAATACAATTTACAGGTAATTTCTTACATTTTGTCTTCACCGGTTCCCATTGTATGCCATACTTAGCTGCGATGTAACCAATAGTTTTTACAACAATGTCAAAACTAAAGTTATCTTGGCTGCATCGCAGCTATGCCATACTCGGATAAATCTAGCTAGCTACATAGCTTTTGTTAGAAAAGCGAAAGTAACTTTGTTCGCCAAATGACGTTTCCCGGATAGTTTATTACGTCAACCAAATATGGGGTGTATTCATTAGTTGGATTATGTTGCAAAAACGTTTCGTTTGTTGCAAAAAAAGAAAAACCGCTGGCCAGTTAGCAAGCAACAACACGTGCGAAGCTAATCCACGGCCTTTTCCTGGTATTTCTAAATATGTAAAAAAAAGAAAAAAGAGTGAGTATCTGGTATTTCTCTCATTGTAGAATGACAGATGGTCCAGAAACGCCGCCTAACTATGAGGAGCAGTTTGCCCACCGGTTCTCTCTCGAGGACCCGGAGTACCAGCAGTACGTGAGTCGCCCCGCCAACCCCCCGCCACTGGTAGAGGACTGGGGGGGGCGTGGAGGTGGAAACAACCGGGGCAGAGACAACAGGTAAACAACAACGACCTTAACTAGCTGGCTAACTGGGTGCGTTCATCTCATTAAACGTCATTAAACCGTGTGACGGTTTGTACTTGAACAACATGTTTCCTCCACAATCTGAAGTATGGTTGCTCTAGTTTTGTGAGGGTGGTGCAGTGTGGCCTGATTTAATATGGGTGTGTGACCACTTGAAATCTCTAAACTAGTGCAACACACCTTACAGTAGGGCCTGGGCAACTCCAGTCCTCGGGGAGCCTGATTGGTGTCTCACTTCCCCCCCCCATCCCTAGAAGCACACCTGATATAAACAAATTGCATTCTAAAATGAAGATCTTGATTATTGGAGTCAGGTGTGTTAGCCGTGGATGGGGGGGGGGGGGGGGGGGGGGGGGCGGGGAGTGTGACCCCCCCAAGCAAGCCCCCAGAGTACTGGAGTTGCCCAGGCCTGCCTTACACAATCTCCTGCTGTGCTACCACAACCGTGTGGTTCTTCAACTGGGTCGTTCAGAACACCACTGTTTCTGTTCAATCAAACGTTGCACACCGTTTTGATCTGCTGAACGCAGCCCTGTCCCGTCTCTTCATCATTAATATATTTAACACCGTTTTGATCTGCTGAACGCAGCCCTGTCCCGTCTCTTCATCATTAATATATTTAACACCGTTTTGATCTGCTGAACGCAGCCCCGTCCCGTCTCTTCATCATTAATATAGTTAACACCGTTTTGATCTGCTGAACGCAGCCCTGTCCCGTCTCTTCATCATTAATATATTTAACACCGTTTTGATCTGCTGAACGCAGCCCCGTCCCGTCTCTTCATCATTAATATAGTTAACACCGTTTTGATCTGCTGAACGCAGCCCTGTCCCGTCTCTTCATCATTAATATATTTAACACCGTTTTGATCTGCTGAACGCAGCCCTGTCCCGTCTCTTCATCATTAATATATTTAACACCGTTTTGATCTGCTGAACGCAGCCCTGTCCCGTCTCTTCATCATTAATATATTTAACACCGTTTTGATCTGCTGAACGCAGCCCTGTCCCGTCTCTTCATCATTAATATATTTAACACCGTTTTGATCTGCTGAACGCAGCCCCGTCCCGTCTCTTCATCATTAATATAGTTAACACCGTTTTGATCTGCTGAACGCAGCCCCGTCCCGTCTCTTCATCATTAATATAGTTAACACCGTTTTGATCTGCTGAACGCAGCCCCGTCCCGTCTCTTCATCATTAATATATTTAACACCGTTTTGATCTGCTGAACGCAGCCCTGTCCCGTCTCTTCATCATTAATATATTTAACACCGTTTTGATCTGCTGAACGCAGCCCTGTCCCGTCTCTTCATCATTAATATATTTAACACCGTTTTGATCTGCTGAACGCAGCCCTGTCCCGTCTCTTCATCATTAATATATTTAACACCGTTTTGATCTGCTGAACGCAGCCCTGTCCCGTCTCTTCATCATTAATATATTTAACACCGTTTTGATCTGCTGAACGCAGCCCTGTCCCGTCTCTTCATCATTAATATATTTAACACCGTTTTGATCTGCTGAACGCAGCCCTGTCCCGTCTCTTCATCATTAATATATTTAACACCGTTTTGATCTGCTGAACGCAGCCCTGTCCCGTCTCTTCATCATTAATATATTTAACACCGTTTTGATCTGCTGAACGCAGCCCTGTCCCGTCTCTTCATCATTAATATATTTAACACCGTTTTGATCTGCTGAACGCAGCCCTGTCCCGTCTCTTCATCATTAATATATTTAACACCGTTTTGATCTGCTGAACGCAGCCCTGTCCCGTCTCTTCATCATTAATATATTTAACACCGTTTTGATCTGCTGAACGCAGCCCTGTCCCGTCTCTTCATCATTAATATATTTAACATCGTTTTGATCTGCTGAACGCAGCCCTGTCCCGTCTCTTCATCATTAATATATTTAACACCGTTTTGATCTGCTGAACGCAGCCCTGTCCCGTCTCTTCATCATTAATATATTTAACACCGTTTTGATCTGCTGAACGCAGCCCTGTCCCGTCTCTTCATCATTAATATATTTAACACCGTTTTGATCTGCTGAACGCAGCCCTGTCCCGTCTCTTCATCATTAATATATTTAACACCGTTTTGATCTGCTGAACGCAGCCCTGTCCCGTCTCTTCATCATTAATATATTTAACACCGTTTTGATCTGCTGAACGCAGCCCTGTCCCGTCTCTTCATCATTAATATATTTAACTCCGTTTTGATCTGCTGAACGCAGCCCCGTCCCGTCTCTTCATCATTAATATATTTAACACCGTTTTGAACAGGACATTTCCAGTAGTAAGAACAGGACATTTCCAGTAGTAAGAACAGGACATTTCCAGTAGTAAGAACAGGACATTTCCAGTAGTAAGAACAGGACATTTCCAGAAGTAAGAACAGGACATTTCCAGTAGTAAGAACAGGACATTTCCAGTAGTAAGAACAGGACATTTTCCAGAAGTGTTTCTGCACAACAATAGCAGCTGGTCTGATATGTCATTCTACAGTTTACTGGGATGCATAACATGTTCATTTGGTTGATGTAATTTTTTCTTCTCCCCCCCCCCCCCCCATCTCTTTCTCTTCCTCCCTCTGTTCTTCAGATCACAGGACCGTGGCGGGTACAGGGGCCGTGGTTGGGGAGGGGACAGGGGCAGAGGTTGGGGAGGGGACAGGGACCGCGGGGGAGACAGGGACCGCGGAGGGGATAGGGACCGCGGAGGGGATAGGGACCGCGGAGGGGATAGGGACAGGCGTTACGGCCAGGGTGGTGGTGGGCATCAGTCTGGAAGATACAACTCCTACAACCAGAGACCATCACATTACGACCGCTACTGAACTCCTCTTACTGTGGAGTGATCCCATTCACATCACCCCGGGGCTCTCCAACCCTGTTCCTAGAGGGAGACCCTCCTGTAGGTTTAAACTCTCACCCTGTTCCTAGAGGGAGACCCTCCTGTAGGTTTAAACTCTCACCCTGTTCCTGGAGAGAGACCCTCCTGTAGGTTTAAACTCCAACCCTGTTCCTGGAGAGAGACCCTCCTGTAGGTTTAAACTCCAACCCTGTTCCTAGAGGGAGACCCTCCTGTAGGTTTAAACTCCAACCCTGTTCCTGGAGAGAGACCCTCCTGTAGGTTTAAACTCTCACCCTGTTCCTAGAGGGAGACCCTCCTGTAGGTTTAAACTCTCACCCTGTTCCTTGAGGGAGACCCTCCTGTAGGTTTAAACTCCAACCCTGTTCCTGGAGAGAGACCCTCCTGTAGGTTTTCACTCCAACCCTGTTCCTAGAGGGAGACCCTCCTGTAGGTTTAAACTCCAACCCCAGGTGTAACTAACCTGATTCAGTTTATCAACAAGATAATTATTAGAACCAGGTGCGTTTGACTAGAGTTGGACTAAAAACTCTCCAGGAACAGGGTTGGAGTTGAAACCTACAGGAGGGTAGCTCTCCAGGAACAGGGTTGGAGTTGAAACCTACAGGAGGGTAAGTCTCCAGGAACAGGGTTGGAGTTGAAACCTACAGGAGGGTAGGTCTCCAGGAACAGGGTTGGAGTTAAAACCTACAGGAGGGTACCTCTCCAGGAACAGGGTTGGAAAACCCTGCATTATTACACACATACACCTGGCTGACACACACACACACACACACACTGGCCGTAGCAGGTCAATCTGATCTCTCACCTCTCTTCCAGATGTAATATTGTATTGATCAGTGATGTCATGCTCTAATCCACACGGAACAGGATTACAACAGTGGCATTGATGATTCCAGCCAGTAGTCAAACTATTTTCTCTATAGGCCCTTTTCTATAGTAGTACCACTATATAGGGAATAGGTTGCCATTTGGGACACAATCAGTGCAGCAGAGTCAAATGTAAAGTTTAAGATGCTCATCTTTGCTACTAGTGTGATGAACTGCGTTGATGGGCATGTGGTGTATTGTGAGGGTGGTTCTCTTGTTTTCATTTAGTTTGTTTCTCTTGACTCCTAAGACATCATATTCAGCTGGTCTGCATGTTGATACGGTGTCATTGAATCAATCTAAAAATGTGTGATGAATGAAACCACATTTGAACAGTCAATGTAATCTCTTTTCTTACGTCACAAATATGCTCATTCTTTCCAGTTGAAGATGTGACTTGGAATTGTAATCAGTAACACACTTTTTTTTTTTCTTGTCTGAAAAATACAAATAAATATTAAATAAAAATGGTCTTTGTCTCTCTCTCTCCCATTTTCTTGAAACATGGGATTTGAAGCCTTTCAAACGTGCTTTATGTCCAGAGGGTGTATTCATTTGTTTTCCACTGTAGCAAAGTATTTTGCCACTGGAATCGTTAACTCTGAACATAAAAACGTTTTTATGCAATGAAAATGAGAGTTTCTATTGGACGAATTCAGTTAGGTCCCTCCCTGTTTTATTTCTGTTATGGGATGTTGAACCCCCTTTTGAACATGCTTTCTAGTCCACCAATAGTATTGGTTTAATCTGGGTCCTCACAACCACCCCGCGGTGTTAAGAATAGCAGCAGCGTACTAAAATCCTACGTTTGGGGTCCAAGCCCTGGTCAAAAGTAGTGCTCTGTATACGGAAATTTTTATTTATTTTATTTTACCTTTATTTAACCAGGCAAGTCAGTTAAGAACAAATTCTTATTTTCAATGACGGCCTGGGAACAGTGGGTTAACTGCCTGTTCAGGGGCAGAACGACAGATTTGTACCTTGTCAGCTCGGGGGTTTGAACTCGCAACCTTCCGGTTACTAGTCCAACGCTCTAACCACTAGGCTACCCTGCCGCCCCAAATGAGGGGGAGTCATTTGGGACACATCATCCGTCTGTTGCGTTATGTAATGAATGACGACCTGCAGTAGGGAGGGTGTCGAGCGCTACATCGTGGGTGGCAACGTCTCTTTAAACCCTACTTAACACCGGTGACTAATGGCTAATACCGCACCAGGCACAGATCTAGGATCAGCTTTCCCAAATCAGAACCGTTAGCTGGAGAGTAACATAGAACTGACCTTTAGATCAGTCTAGCCTGTCAGGGCCGACGTCACCCTTGATATGAGTGGAGAGTTAAGTCTCCTTCGTCCTAATTATGAATGACTCATCACGGCTGCTACTGTATCACTATGAGCCAAGATGTCTGTCTGTGGTGGTCCACTCCCAATTAAGGTGGTACTTTAGAGCAGAGAGCCACGGAGAGCTCAGTTTCTCAGGCCTCCTCGACTGCTGCTGTATGAGGTCACCCACTGCCCTGCAGCCCACTCACATCCTGTGACGTAACCACAGAGCTCCAGTGGTTTTGTGTTTATTCTAGTGTGAATATACAGTGTAAAAACATAAAGGCTACATCTCATAGCGTTTGTATAACCAGAGAGAGTTGGTTTGATTTGCGTGTCTTCGTTGAGCGTGATGTGGTGTAAAAACATAAAGGCTACATCTCATATCCTCGTAAACTTCTGACTACAGTGATTCTTCTATCATTAAAACTACAACACAGTAGCTTTATCTTACAACATCTGTGTTGTTTCCATGCGGACAGAACTAATGCACAGGGTAATATGAAGGAAAAACAACTCTGTTCATAAATCACAACCTTTCCCTGCTCTCTGGTGTGGCGATGAGGAGCTGAAAGATGTGGCGATGAGAGGAGCTGAAAGATGTGGCGATGAGAGGAGCTGAAAGATGTGGCGATGAGAGGAGCTGAAAGATGTGGCGATGAGAGGAGCTGAAAGATGAGGTGATGAGAGGAGCTGAAAGATGGCAGGAGCTGAAAGATGTGGCGATGAGAGGAGCTGAAAGATGTGGCGATGAGAGGAGCTGAAAGATGTGGTGATGAGAGGAGCTGAAAGATGTGGCGATGAGAGGAGCTGAAAGATGTGGCGATGAGAGGAGCTGAAAGATGTGGCGATGAGAGGAGCTGAAAGATGCAGCGATGAGAGGAGCTGAAAGATGTGGTGATGGGAGGAGCTGAAAGATGTGGTGATGAGAGCTGAAAGATGTGGTGATGAGAGGAGCTGAAAGATGTGGTGATGAGAGGAGCTGAAAGATGTGGTGATGAGAGGAGCTGAAAGATGTGGCGATGAGAGGAGCTGAAAGATGACAGGAGCTGAAAGATGTGGCGATGAGAGGAGCTGAAAGATGACAGGAGCTGAAAGATGTGGCGATGAGAGTAGCTGAAAGATGTGGTGATGAGGGGAGCTGAAAGATGTGGTGATGAGAGGAGCTGAAAGATGTGGTGATGAGAGGAGCTGAAAGATGTGGCGATGAGAGGAGCTGAAAGATGACAGGAGCTGAAAGATGTGGCGATGAGAGGAGCTGAAAGATGACAGGCGCTGAAAGATGTGGCGATGAGAGTAGCTGAAAGATGTGGCGATGAGAGGAGCTGAAAGATGAGGTGAGGAGCTGAAAGATGTGGTGATGAGAGGAGCTGAAAGATGTGGTGATGAGAGCTGAAAGATGTGGTGATGAGAGGAGCTGAAAGATGTGGTGATGAGAGGAGCTGAATGATGTGGTGATGGGAGGAGCTGAAAGATGGCAGGAGCTGAAAGATGTGGCGATGAGAGGAGCTGAAAGATGTGGTGATGAGAGGAGCTGAAAGATGCAGCGATGAGAGGAGCTGAAAGATGTGGCAATGAGAGGATCTGAAAGATGTGGCGATGAGAGGAGCTGAAAGATGTGGTGATGAGAGGAGCTGAAAGATGACAGGAGCTGAAAGATGTGGCGATGAGAGTAGCTGAAAGATGAGGAGCTGAAAGATGCGGCGATGAGAGTAGCTGAAAGATGACAGGAGCTGAAAGATGCGGCGATGAGAGGAGCTGAAAGATGACAGGAGCTGAAAGATGTGGCGATGAGAGGAGCTGAAAGATGTGCCGATGAGAGGAGCTGAAAAATGAGGAGCTGAAAGATGTGGTGATGAGAGGAGCTGAAAGATGACAGGAGCTGAAAGATGTGGCGATGAGAGTAGCTGAAAGATGTGGCGATGAGAGGAGCTGAAAGATGAGGTGAGGAGCTGAAAGATGTGGTGATAAGAGGAGCTGAAAGATGTGGTGATGAGAGGAGCTGAAAGATGTGGTGATGAGAGGAGCTGAAAGATGTGGTGATGAGAGGAGCTGAAAGATGTGGCGATGAGAGGAGCTGAAAGATGTGGCGATGAGAGGAGCTGAAAGATGGCAGGAGCTGAAAGATGTGGCGATGAGAGGAGCTGAAAGATGAGGTGAGGAGCTGAAAGATGTGGTGATGAGAGGAGCTGAAAGATGTGGTGATGAGAGGAGCTGAATGATGTGGTGATGGGAGGAGCTGAAAGATGGCAGGAGCTGAAAGATATGGCGATGAGAGGAGCTGAAAGATGTGGTGATGAGAGGAGCTGAAAGATGCAGCAATGAGAGGAGCTGAAAGATGTGGTGATGAGAGGAGCTGAAAGATGTGGTGATGAGAGGATCTGAAAGATGTGGCGATGAGAGGAGCTGAAAGATGTGGTGATGAGAGGAGCTGAAAGATGACAGGAGCTGAAAGATGTGGTGATGAGAGGAGCTGAAAGATGTGCCGATGAGAGGAGCTGAAAGATGAGAGGAGCTGAAAGATGAGGAACTGAAAGATGCGGCGATGAGAGTAGCTGAAAGATGACAGGAGCTGAAAGATGCGGCGATGAGAGGAGCTGAATGATGACAGGAGCTGAAAGATGTGGCGATGAGAGGAGCTGAAAGATGAGAGGAGCTGAAAGATGAGGAGCTGAAAGATGTGGTGATGAGAGGAGCTGAAAGATGCGGCGATGAGAGGAGCTGAAAGATGTGGCGATGAGAGGAGCTGAAAGATGAGAGGAGCTGAAAGATGTGCCGATGAGAGGAGCTGAAAGATGCGGCGATGAGAGGAGCTGAAAGATGTGCCGATGAGAGGAGCTGAAAGATGAGAGGAGCTGAAAGATGAGGAGCTGAAAGATGTGGTGATGAGAGGAGCTGAAAGATGAGAGGAGCTGAAAGATGTGGCGATGAGAGGAGCTGAAAGATGCGGCGATGAGAGGAGCTGAAAGATGCGGCGATGAGAGGAGCTGAAAGATGTGGCGATGAGAGGAGCTGAAAGATGAGGAGCTGAAAGATGAGGAGCTGAAAGATGTGGTGATGAGAGGAGCTGAAAGATGCGGCGATGAGAGGAGCTGAAAGATGTGGCGATGAGAGGAGCTGAAAGATGAGAGGAGCTGAAAGATGTGCCGATGAGAGGAGCTGAAAGATGTGGCGATGAGAGGAGCTGAAAGATGTGCCGATGAGAGGAGCTGAAAGATGCGCCGATGAGAGGAGCTGAAAGATGCATGGATGTTGTCGCTGTATGGCTGCAGGTATTAGACAGCTAGGGCCTCTCCTGTCACCCAATAGGAAACGAGGCATGACACAGCTCACACTATTCTTCACTGACTGTCTGGTTTGCTTAGTTGATTGGGTGAATCAGATGTGTTAGTACTGGGTTGGAATAAAAGCCTGCACACCCTGAGACTGAGGAGCTCCACGAACATGGTTGGAATAAAACCCCGATTCTGTCCTCACCAAATACACCTGTTGTTTCAGTAAATATATCTCTGCGGGAGTGAAACCTGATTCATAAAATCAAGGGCTTGACGAGCAGTTGATTAGTTAATTAGATTGAATGTGGAACAAAAACACGTTGACTCCCTGTGAGGCCAAGGCCCCCCTGTAGTAATCCACAAAGCAACTCAAGAGTAGGAGTGCAGATCTAGGATCTGTCCATATTGATCTGAATCGTTATGATCTAACAGACAAAACTGATCTTAGATCAGAACTCTGAGGGCCTAAATGTGGTGGGGGAAGGGTTAACGGCTGGCCCGAGTGGTGCTCTGCAAAGAGAGGTGCAATCAGCTGTGATGATAGGAAGACAGGGAGGGAGAGAGGGATTCTGGAGCGCGGCGGGGGGAGGACTGCTGTCACTACAGTAATCAGTTCAGATTAGCCTAACTTCACTTTAGCCCTGGCAACAGCATCCTCAGAGAGGGAGGAGGGGAAAGACAAGGAGAGAGAGAGACTGATTTGAGAGATGGACCAAAGGAGGAGAGGAAAGGGGACAGAGAGAACTAGAGACAAAGAGGGAGAGACAGAAAGACAGAGATGATGACATATAGTTAAAGAGAGAAACGAGAGACCAAAACAGGTCTCTGAGAAAGGGATGAACGGAGTAGAGAGAGAGAGAGGATTAGAAGAATTAGTACAGCTGCTTAGCTCTCTGACTATCTCATCCTAAACGATGTCTTCACTGCTCAAAGAAAGTTTTCCTTCAGAGAAGTTAGTGATTTTATTTTGGGGGGTTTAAACTAAAGTACAGGAGTATGTACTGCTGCTGCTCACTAACACAGACAACACAACTAGGCCACCCTGAAATGTTCATGTTAACATCTCCGTTGGTGGTAATTGGCCATTTTAACGTTGGCTGAGTGTGTTCAGGATTATCCCCCAGTACAGATGTAGGAGCTTAATTTGAACCAGTTTGCTACAGCAGGAAAATAATCCTGCAGCAACAGGAAATTTGAATTATTATTAATGGACATTTGTGTAGGGGATGATACAGTTTTCATTAGGGCAAATCAAATCTGACATTCGAAAGTGGAAATAACTCACTTTAGAAGCATTTTTAAAACTCAAATACATTACAAGTTTTCATTTCCTGCTTTGCAGGAAAATTCTCAGCTGCAACAGGACTGTCGAGATCCTGCTTGATCCTTCATGTAGGAGTTAAGATGTTTATGTCCTTTGAGAAGTAGAAAAGTATTTAAGAAGTATTACAGGGAAGAAATCAACATAAATTTGACACAGAGCTCAGTGGCTCTCTCTGAATCCTGCCCACAACCACATATCACTGCTTAAGTATTTAAGTCATTACATTATGGAGGTGTTGGAGAGTGCTGGTGGTATATGAGGTGAGGAGTAGGGGGAGGTGGAGAGGTGGAGTGAGACAGATAAAGGTATAGGAGGAGGGAGAGGTGGAGTGAGACAGAGATAATGGTAGAGGAGGTGAGGAGGAGGGAAAGGTGGAGTGAGAGAGATAATGGTAGAGGAGGTAAGGAGGAGGGAGAGGTGGAGTGAGACAGACATAAAGGTATAGGAGGTGAGGAGGGAGAGGTGGAGTGGGACAGAGATAAAGGCATAGGAGGTGAGGGAGAGGTGGAGTGAGACAGATATAAAGGTATAGGAGGTAAGGAGGAGGGAGAGGTGGAGTGAGACAGAGATAATGGTATATGAGGTGAGGAGTAGGGAGAGGTGGATTGAGACAGAGATAAAGGTATAGGAGGTGAGGAGGAGGGAGAGGTGGAGTGAGACAGATATAAAGGTATAGGAGGTGAGGAGGGAGAGGTGGAGTGAGACAGAGATAAAGGTATAGGAGGTGAGGAGTAGGGAGTGGTGGAGTGAGACAGATATAAAGGTATATGAGGTGAGGAGGGAGAGGTGGAGTGAGACAGAGATAAAGGTATAGGAGGTGAGGAGGAGGGAGAGGTGGAGTGAGACAGATATAAAGGTATAGGAGGTGAGGGAGAGGTGGAGTGAGACAGAGATAATGGTATAGGAGGTGAGGAGGAGGGAGAGGTGGAGTGAGACAGATATAAAGGTATAGGAGGTGAGGGAGAGGTGGAGTGAGACAGAGATAAAGGTATAGGAGGTGAAGAGGAGGGAGAGGTGGAGTGAGACAGATATAAAGGTATATGAGGTGAGGAGGGAGAGGTGGAGTGAGACAGAGATAAAGGTATAGGAGGTGAGGAGGAGGGAGAGGTGGAGTGAGACAGAGATAATGGTTGAGGAGGAGGGAGAGGTGGAGTGAGACAGAGATAAAGGTAGAGGAGGAGGGAGAGGTGGAGTGAGACAGATATAAAGGTATATGAGGTGAGGAGGGAGAGGTGGAGTGAGACAGAGATAAAGGTATAGGAGGTGAGGAGGAGGGAGAGGTGGAGTGAGACAGATATAAAGGTATATGAGGTGAGGAGGGAGAGGTGGAGTGAGACAGAGATAAAGGTATAGGAGGTGAAGAGGAGGGAGAGGTGGAGTGAGACAGATATAAAGGTATATGAGGTGAGGAGGGAGAGGTGGAGTGAGACAGTGATAAAGGTATAGGAGGTGAAGAGGAGGGAGAGGTGGAGTGAGACAGATATAAAGGTATATGAGGTGAGGAGGGAGAGGTGGAGTGAGACAGAGATAAAGGTATAGGAGGTGAGGAGGAGGGAGAGGTGGAGTGAGACAGAGATAAAGGTAGAGGAGGAGGGAGAGGTGGAGTGAGACAGAGATAAAGGTAGAGGAGGAGGGAGAGGTGGAGTGAGACAGAGATAAAGGTAGAGGAGGAGGGAGAGGTGGAGTGAGACAGAGATAATGGTATAGGAGGTGAGGAGGAGGGAGAGGTGGAGTGAGACAGAGATAATGGTTGAGGAGGAGGGAGAGGTGGAGTGAGACAGAGATAAAGGTATAGGAGGTGAGGAGGAGGGAGAGGTGGAGTGAGACAGAGATAAAGGTAGAGGAGGAGGGAGAGGTGGAGTGAGACAGAGATAAAGGTAGAGGAGGAGGGAGAGGTGGAGTGAGACAGAGATAAAGGTTTAGGAGGTAAGGAGGAGGGAAAGGTGGAGTGAGACAGAGATAAAGGTATAGGAGGTAAGGAGGAGGGAGAGGTGGAGTGAGACAGATATAAAGGTATATGAGGTGAGGAGGGAGAGGTGGAGTGAGACAGAGATAAAGGTATAGGAGGTGAGGAGGAGGGAGAGGTGGAGTGAGACAGATATAAAGGTATAGGAGGTGAGGGAGAGGTGGAGTGAGACAGAGATAATGGTATAGGAGGTGAGGAGGAGGGAGAGGTGGAGTGAGACAGATATAAAGGTATAGGAGGTGAGGGAGAGGTGGAGTGAGACAGAGATAAAGGTATAGGAGGTGAAGAGGAGGGAGAGGTGGAGTGAGACAGATATAAAGGTATATGAGGTGAGGAGGGAGAGGTGGAGTGAGACAGAGATAAAGGTATAGGAGGTGAGGAGGAGGGAGAGGTGGAGTGAGACAGAGATAATGGTTGAGGAGGAGGGAGAGGTGGAGTGAGACAGAGATAAAGGTAGAGGAGGAGGGAGAGGTGGAGTGAGACAGATATAAAGGTATATGAGGTGAGGAGGGAGAGGTGGAGTGAGACAGAGATAAAGGTATAGGAGGTGAGGAGGAGGGAGAGGTGGAGTGAGACAGATATAAAGGTATATGAGGTGAGGAGGGAGAGGTGGAGTGAGACAGTGATAAAGGTATAGGAGGTGAAGAGGAGGGAGAGGTGGAGTGAGACAGATATAAAGGTATATGAGGTGAGGAGGGAGAGGTGGAGTGAGACAGAGATAAAGGTATAGGAGGTGAGGAGGAGGGAGAGGTGGAGTGAGACAGAGATAATGGTTGAGGAGGAGGGAGAGGTGGAGTGAGACAGAGATAAAGGTAGAGGAGGAGGGAGAGGTGGAGTGAGACAGAGATAAAGGTAGAGGAGGAGGGAGAGGTGGAGTGAGACAGAGATAAAGGTAGAGGAGGAGGGAGAGGTGGAGTGAGACAGAGATAAAGGTAGAGGAGGAGGGAGAGGTGGAGTGAGACAGAGATAAAGGTAGAGGAGGAGGGAGAGGTGGAGTGAGACAGAGATAAAGGTAGAGGAGGAGGGAGAGGTGGAGTGAGACAGAGATAATGGTATAGGAGGTGAGGAGGAGGGAGAGGTGGAGTGAGACAGAGATAATGGTTGAGGAGGAGGGAGAGGTGGAGTGAGACAGAGATAAAGGTATAGGAGGTGAGGAGGAGGGAGAGGTGGAGTGAGACAGAGATAAAGGTAGAGGAGGAGGGAGAGGTGGAGTGAGACAGAGATAAAGGTAAGGAGGAGGGAAAGGTGGAGTGAGACAGAGATAAAGGTATAGGAGGTAAGGAGGAGGGAGAGGTGGAGTGAGACAGATATAAAGGTATATGAGGTGAGGAGGGAGAGGTGGAGTGAGACAGAGATAAAGGTATAGGAGGTGAGGAGGAGGGAGAGGTGGAGTGAGACAGATATAAAGGTATAGGAGGTGAGGGAGAGGTGGAGTGAGACAGAGATAATGGTATAGGAGGTGAGGAGGAGGGAGAGGTGGAGTGAGACAGATATAAAGGTATAGGAGGTGAGGGAGAGGTGGAGTGAGACAGAGATAAAGGTATAGGAGGTGAAGAGGAGGGAGAGGTGGAGTGAGACAGATATAAAGGTATATGAGGTGAGGAGGGAGAGGTGGAGTGAGACAGAGATAAAGGTATAGGAGGTGAGGAGGAGGGAGAGGTGGAGTGAGACAGAGATAATGGTTGAGGAGGAGGGAGAGGTGGAGTGAGACAGAGATAAAGGTAGAGGAGGAGGGAGAGGTGGAGTGAGACAGATATAAAGGTATATGAGGTGAGGAGGGAGAGGTGGAGTGAGACAGAGATAAAGGTATAGGAGGTGAGGAGGAGGGAGAGGTGGAGTGAGACAGATATAAAGGTATATGAGGTGAGGAGGGAGAGGTGGAGTGAGACAGTGATAAAGGTATAGGAGGTGAAGAGGAGGGAGAGGTGGAGTGAGACAGATATAAAGGTATATGAGGTGAGGAGGGAGAGGTGGAGTGAGACAGAGATAAAGGTATAGGAGGTGAGGAGGAGGGAGAGGTGGAGTGAGACAGAGATAATGGTTGAGGAGGAGGGAGAGGTGGAGTGAGACAGAGATAAAGGTAGAGGAGGAGGGAGAGGTGGAGTGAGACAGAGATAAAGGTAGAGGAGGAGGGAGAGGTGGAGTGAGACAGAGATAAAGGTAGAGGAGGAGGGAGAGGTGGAGTGAGACAGAGATAAAGGTAGAGGAGGAGGGAGAGGTGGAGTGAGACAGAGATAAAGGTAGAGGAGGAGGGAGAGGTGGAGTGAGACAGAGATAATGGTATAGGAGGTGAGGAGGAGGGAGAGGTGGAGTGAGACAGAGATAATGGTTGAGGAGGAGGGAGAGGTGGAGTGAGACAGAGATAAAGGTATAGGAGGTGAGGAGGAGGGAGAGGTGGAGTGAGACAGAGATAAAGGTAGAGGAGGAGGGAGAGGTGGAGTGAGACAGAGATAAAGGTAGAGGAGGAGGGAGAGGTGGAGTGAGACAGAGATAATGGTTGAGGAGGAGGGAGAGGTGGAGTGAGACAGAGATAAAGGTATAGGAGGTGAGGAGGAGGGAGAGGTGGAGTGAGACAGAGATAAAGGTAGAGGAGGAGGGAGAGGTGGAGTGAGACAGAGATAAAGGTAGAGGAGGAGGGAGAGGTGGAGTGAGACAGAGATAAAGGTTTAGGAGGTAAGGAGGAGGGAGAGGTGGAGTGAGACAGAGATAAAGGTATAGGAGGTAAGGAGGAGGGAGAGGTGGAGTGAGACAGATATAAAGGTATATGAGGTGAGGAGGGAGAGGTGGAGTGAGACAGAGATAAAGGTATAGGAGGTGAGGAGGAGGGAGAGGTGGAGTGAGACAGATATAAAGGTATAGGAGGTGAGGGAGAGGTGGAGTGAGACAGAGATAATGGTATAGGAGGTGAGGAGGAGGGAGAGGTGGAGTGAGACAGATATAAAGGTATAGGAGGTGAGGGAGAGGTGGAGTGAGACAGAGATAAAGGTATAGGAGGTGAAGAGGAGGGAGAGGTGGAGTGAGACAGATATAAAGGTATATGAGGTGAGGAGGGAGAGGTGGAGTGAGACAGAGATAAAGGTATAGGAGGTGAGGAGGAGGGAGAGGTGGAGTGAGACAGAGATAATGGTTGAGGAGGAGGGAGAGGTGGAGTGAGACAGAGATAAAGGTAGAGGAGGAGGGAGAGGTGGAGTGAGACAGATATAAAGGTATATGAGGTGAGGAGGGAGAGGTGGAGTGAGACAGAGATAAAGGTATAGGAGGTGAGGAGGAGGGAGAGGTGGAGTGAGACAGATATAAAGGTATATGAGGTGAGGAGGGAGAGGTGGAGTGAGACAGTGATAAAGGTATAGGAGGTGAAGAGGAGGGAGAGGTGGAGTGAGACAGATATAAAGGTATATGAGGTGAGGAGGGAGAGGTGGAGTGAGACAGAGATAAAGGTATAGGAGGTGAGGAGGAGGGAGAGGTGGAGTGAGACAGAGATAATGGTTGAGGAGGAGGGAGAGGTGGAGTGAGACAGAGATAAAGGTAGAGGAGGAGGGAGAGGTGGAGTGAGACAGAGATAAAGGTAGAGGAGGAGGGAGAGGTGGAGTGAGACAGAGATAAAGGTAGAGGAGGAGGGAGAGGTGGAGTGAGACAGAGATAAAGGTAGAGGAGGAGGGAGAGGTGGAGTGAGACAGAGATAAAGGTAGAGGAGGAGGGAGAGGTGGAGTGAGACAGAGATAAAGGTAGAGGAGGAGGGAGAGGTGGAGTGAGACAGAGATAATGGTATAGGAGGTGAGGAGGAGGGAGAGGTGGAGTGAGACAGAGATAATGGTTGAGGAGGAGGGAGAGGTGGAGTGAGACAGAGATAAAGGTATAGGAGGTGAGGAGGAGGGAGAGGTGGAGTGAGACAGAGATAAAGGTAGAGGAGGAGGGAGAGGTGGAGTGAGACAGAGATAAAGGTAGAGGAGGAGGGAGAGGTGGAGTGAGACAGAGATAATGGTTGAGGAGGAGGGAGAGGTGGAGTGAGACAGAGATAAAGGTATAGGAGGTGAGGAGGAGGGAGAGGTGGAGTGAGACAGAGATAAAGGTAGAGGAGGAGGGAGAGGTGGAGTGAGACAGAGATAAAGGTAGAGGAGGAGGGAGAGGTGGAGTGAGACAGAGATAAAGGTTTAGGAGGTAAGGAGGAGGGAGAGGTGGAGTGAGACAGAGATAAAGGTATAGGAGGTAAGGAGGAGGGAGAGGTGGAGTGAGACAGATATAAAGGTATATGAGGTGAGGAGGGAGAGGTGGAGTGAGACAGAGATAAAGGTATAGGAGGTGAGGAGGAGGGAGAGGTGGAGTGAGACAGATATAAAGGTATAGGAGGTGAGGGAGAGGTGGAGTGAGACAGAGATAATGGTATAGGAGGTGAGGAGGAGGGAGAGGTGGAGTGAGACAGATATAAAGGTATAGGAGGTGAGGGAGAGGTGGAGTGAGACAGAGATAAAGGTATAGGAGGTGAAGAGGAGGGAGAGGTGGAGTGAGACAGATATAAAGGTATATGAGGTGAGGAGGGAGAGGTGGAGTGAGACAGAGATAAAGGTATAGGAGGTGAGGAGGAGGGAGAGGTGGAGTGAGACAGAGATAATGGTTGAGGAGGAGGGAGAGGTGGAGTGAGACAGAGATAAAGGTAGAGGAGGAGGGAGAGGTGGAGTGAGACAGATATAAATGTATATGAGGTGAGGAGGGAGAGGTGGAGTGAGACAGAGATAAAGGTATAGGAGGTGAGGAGGAGGGAGAGGTGGAGTGAGACAGATATAAAGGTATATGAGGTGAGGAGGGAGAGGTGGAGTGAGACAGTGATAAAGGTATAGGAGGTGAAGAGGAGGGAGAGGTGGAGTGAGACAGATATAAAGGTATATGAGGTGAGGAGGGAGAGGTGGAGTGAGACAGAGATAAAGGTATAGGAGGTGAGGAGGAGGGAGAGGTGGAGTGAGACAGAGATAATGGTTGAGGAGGAGGGAGAGGTGGAGTGAGACAGAGATAAAGGTAGAGGAGGAGGGAGAGGTGGAGTGAGACAGAGATAAAGGTAGAGGAGGAGGGAGAGGTGGAGTGAGACAGAGATAAAGGTAGAGGAGGAGGGAGGGGTGGAGTGAGACAGAGATAAAGGTAGAGGAGGAGGGAGAGGTGGAGTGAGACAGAGATAAAGGTAGAGGAGGAGGGAGAGGTGGAGTGAGACAGAGATAATGGTATAGGAGGTGAGGAGGAGGGAGAGGTGGAGTGAGACAGAGATAATGGTTGAGGAGGAGGGAGAGGTGGAGTGAGACAGAGATAAAGGTATAGGAGGTGAGGAGGAGGGAGAGGTGGAGTGAGACAGAGATAAAGGTAGAGGAGGAGGGAGAGGTGGAGTGAGACAGAGATAAAGGTATAGGAGGTAAGGAGGAGGGAGAGGTGGAGTGAGACAGATATAAAGGTATATGAGGTGAGGAGGAGGGAGACAGAGATAATGGTATAGGAGGTGAGGAGGAGGGAGAGGTGGAGTGAGACAGACATAAAGGTATAGGAGGTGAGGAGGGAGAGGTGGAGTGAGACAGAGATAAAGGTTTAGGAGGTAAGGAGGAGGGAGAGGTGGAGTGAGACAAAGATAAAGGTATAGGAGGTAAGGAGGAGGGAGAGGTGGAGTGAGACAGAGATAAAGGTTTAGGAGGTGAGGAGGAGGGAGACAGAGATAATGGTATAGGAGGTGAGGAGGAGGCAGAGGTGGAGTGAGACAGACATAAAGGTATAGGAGGTGAGGAGGGAGAGGTGGAGTGGGACAGAGATAAAGGCATAGGAGGTGAGGGAGAGGTGGAGTGAGACAGATATAAAGGTATAGGAGGTGAGGAGGAGGGAGAGGTGGAGTGAGACAGAGATAAAGGTATAGGAGGTGAGGAGGGAGAGGTGGAGTGAGACAGAGATAATGGTATAGGAGGTGAGGAGGAGGGAGAGGTGGAGTGAGACAGAGATAAAGGTTTAGGAGGTGAGGAGGAGGGAGAGGTGGAGTGAGACAGAGATAAAGGTTTAGGAGGTGAGGAGTAGGGAGAGGTGGCGTGAGACAGCGAAAGGTATATGAGGTGAAGAGGAGGGAGAGGTGGAGTGAGACAGAGATAAAGGTATATGAGGTGAAGAGGAGGGAGAGGTGGAGAAGACAGAGATGAAGGTATAGGAGGTGAGGAGGAGGGAGAGGTGGAGTGAGACAGAGATGAAGGTATAGGAGATGAGGGAGAGGTGGAGTGAGACAGAGATAAAGGTTGAGGAGGAGGGAGAGGTGGAGTGAGACAGAGATAATGGTTGAGGAGGAGGGAGAGATGGACTGAGACAGAGATAAAGGTATAGGAGGTGAGGAGGAGGGAATGGTGGAGTGAGACAGAGATAACAGAATGGGAGGTGAGGAGGAGGGAGAGGTGGAGTGAGACAGAGATAACAGAATGGGAGGTGAGGAGGAGGGAGAGGTGGAGTGAGACAGAGATAAAGGTATAGGAGATGAGGGAGAGGTGGAGTGAGACAGAGATAAAGGTATAGGAGGTGAGGAGTAGGGAGTGGTGGAGTGAGACAGAGATAAAGGTATAGGAGGTGAGGGAGAGGTGGAGTGAGACAGATATAAAGGTATAGGAGGTGAGGAGGAGGGAGAGGTGGAGTGAGACAGATATAAAGGTATAGGAGGTGAGGGAGAGGTGGAGTGAGACAGAGATAATGGTATAGGAGGTGAGGAGGAGGGAGAGGTGGAGTGAGACAGATATAAAGGTATAGGAGGTGAGGGAGAGGTGGAGTGAGACAGAGATAAAGGTATAGGAGGTGAAGAGGAGGGAGAGGTGGAGTGAGACAGATATAAAGGTATATGAGGTGAGGAGGGAGAGGTGGAGTGAGACAGAGATAAAGGTTGAGGAGGAGGGAGAGGTGGAGTGAGACAGAGATAAAGGTAGAGGAGGAGGGAGAGGTGGAGTGAGACAGATATAAAGGTATATGAGGTGAGGAGGGAGAGGTGGAGTGAGACAGAGATAAAGGTATAGGAGGTGAGGAGGAGGGAGAGGTGGAGTGAGACAGATATAATGGTTGAGGAGGAGGGAGAGGTGGAGTGAGACAGAGATAAAGGTAGAGGAGGAGGGAGAGGTGGAGTGAGACAGATATAAAGGTATATGAGGTGAGGAGGGAGAGGTGGAGTGAGACAGAGATAAAGGTATAGGAGGTGAGGAGGAGGGAGAGGTGGAGTGAGACAGATATAAAGGTATATGAGGTGAGGAGGGAGAGGTGGAGTGAGACAGAGATAAAGGTATAGGAGGTGAAGAGGAGGGAGAGGTGGAGTGAGACAGATATAAAGGTATATGAGGTGAGGAGGGAGAGGTGGAGTGAGACAGAGATAAAGGTATAGGAGGTGAGGAGGAGGGAGAGGTGGAGTGAGACATAGATAATGGTTGAGGAGGAGGGAGAGGTGGAGTGAGACAGAGATAAAGGTAGAGGAGGAGGGAGAGGTGGAGTGAGACAGAGATAAAGGTAGAGGAGGAGGGAGAGGTGGAGTGAGACAGAGATAAAGGTAGAGGAGGAGGGAGAGGTGGAGTGAGACAGAGATAAAGGTAGAGGAGGAGGGAGAGGTGGAGTGAGACAGAGATAAAGGTAGAGGAGGAGGGAGAGGTGGAGTGAGACAGAGATAATGGTATAGGAGGTGAGGAGGAGGGAGAGGTGGAGTGAGACAGAGATAAAGGTTTAGGAGGTGAGGAGGGAGAGGTGGAGTGAGACAGAGATAATGGTTTAGGAGGTGAGGAGGAGGGAGAGGTGGAGTGAGACAGAGATAATGGTTTAGGAGGTGAGGAGGAGAGAGAGGTGGAGTGAGACAGAGATAAAGATAGAGGAGGAGGGAGAGGTGGAGTGAGACAGAGATAAAGGTAGAGGAGGAGGGAGAGGTGGAGTGAGACAGAGATAAAGGTAGAGGAGGAGGGAGAGGTGGAGTGAGACAGAGATAATGGTATAGGAGGTGAGGAGGAGGGAGAGGTGGAGTGAGACAGAGATAAAGGTAGAGGAGGAGGGAGAGGTGGAGTGAGACAGATATAAAGGTATAGGAGGTGAGGAGGAGGGAGAGGTGGAGTGAGACAGAGATAAAGGTATAGGAGGTGAGGAGGGAGAGGTGGAGTGAGACAGAGATAATGGTATAGGAGGTGAGGAGGAGGGAGAGGTGGAGTGAGACAGAGATAAAGGTTTAGGAGGTGAGGAGGAGGGAGAGGTGGAGTGAGACAGAGATAAAGGTTTAGGAGGTGAGGAGTAGGGAGAGGTGGCGTGAGACAGCGAAAGGTATATGAGGTGAAGAGGAGGGAGAGGTGGAGTGAGACAGAGATAAAGGTATATGAGGTGAAGAGGAGGGAGAGGTGGAGAAGACAGAGATGAAGGTATAGGAGGTGAGGAGGAGGGAGAGGTGGAGTGAGACAGAGATGAAGGTATAGGAGATGAGGGAGAGGTGGAGTGAGACAGAGATAAAGGTTGAGGAGGAGGGAGAGGTGGAGTGAAACAGAGATAATGGTTGAGGAGGAGGGAGAGATGGACTGAGACAGAGATAATGTATAGGAGGTGAGGAGGAGGGAGAGGTGGAGTGAGACAGAGATAAAGGTATAGGAGGTGAGGAGGAGGGAATGGTGGAGTGAGACAGAGATAACAGAATGGGAGGTGAGGAGGAGGGAGAGGTGGAGTGAGACAGAGATAACAGAATGGGAGGTGAGGAGGAGGGAGAGGTGGAGTGAGACAGAGATAAAGGTATAGGAGATGAGGGAGAGGTGGAGTGAGACAGAGATAAAGGTATAGGAGGTGAGGAGTAGGGAGTGGTGGAGTGAGACAGAGATAAAGGTATAGGAGGTGAGGGAGAGGTGGAGTGAGACAGATATAAAGGTATAGGAGGTGAGGAGGAGGGAGAGGTGGAGTGAGACAGATATAAAGGTATAGGAGGTGAGGGAGAGGTGGAGTGAGACAGAGATAATGGTATAGGAGGTGAGGAGGAGGGAGAGGTGGAGTGAGACAGATATAAAGGTATAGGAGGTGAGGGAGAGGTGGAGTGAGACAGAGATAAAGGTATAGGAGGTGAAGAGGAGGGAGAGGTGGAGTGAGACAGATATAAAGGTATATGAGGTGAGGAGGGAGAGGTGGAGTGAGACAGAGATAAAGGTTGAGGAGGAGGGAGAGGTGGAGTGAGACAGAGATAAAGGTAGAGGAGGAGGGAGAGGTGGAGTGAGACAGATATAAAGGTATATGAGGTGAGGAGGGAGAGGTGGAGTGAGACAGAGATAAAGGTATAGGAGGTGAGGAGGAGGGAGAGGTGGAGTGAGACAGATATAATGGTTGAGGAGGAGGGAGAGGTGGAGTGAGACAGAGATAAAGGTAGAGGAGGAGGGAGAGGTGGAGTGAGACAGATATAAAGGTATATGAGGTGAGGAGGGAGAGGTGGAGTGAGACAGAGATAAAGGTATAGGAGGTGAGGAGGAGGGAGAGGTGGAGTGAGACAGATATAAAGGTATATGAGGTGAGGAGGGAGAGGTGGAGTGAGACAGAGATAAAGGTATAGGAGGTGAAGAGGAGGGAGAGGTGGAGTGAGACAGATATAAAGGTATATGAGGTGAGGAGGGAGAGGTGGAGTGAGACAGAGATAAAGGTATAGGAGGTGAGGAGGAGGGAGAGGTGGAGTGAGACAGAGATAATGGTTGAGGAGGAGGGAGAGGTGGAGTGAGACAGAGATAAAGGTAGAGGAGGAGGGAGAGGTGGAGTGAGACAGAGATAAAGGTAGAGGAGGAGGGAGAGGTGGAGTGAGACAGAGATAAAGGTAGAGGAGGAGGGAGAGGTGGAGTGAGACAGAGATAAAGGTAGAGGAGGAGGGAGAGGTGGAGTGAGACAGAGATAAAGGTAGAGGAGGAGGGAGAGGTGGAGTGAGACAGAGATAATGGTATAGGAGGTGAGGAGGAGGGAGAGGTGGAGTGAGACAGAGATAAAGGTTTAGGAGGTGAGGAGGGAGAGGTGGAGTGAGACAGAGATATGGAGGTGAGGAGGAGGGAGAGGTGGAGTGAGACAGAGATAATGGTTTAGGAGGTGAGGAGGAGAGAGAGGTGGAGTGAGACAGAGATAAAGGTAGAGGAGGAGGGAGAGGTGGAGTGAGACAGAGATAAAGGTAGAGGAGGAGGGAGAGGTGGAGTGAGACAGAGATAAAGGTAGAGGAGGAGGGAGAGGTGGAGTGAGACAGAGATAATGGTTGAGGAGGAGGGAGAGGTGGAGTGAGACAGAGATAAAGGTATAGGAGGTGAGGAGGAGGGAGAGGTGGAGTGAGACAGAGATAAAGGTAGAGGAGGAGGGAGAGGTGGAGTGAGACAGAGATAAAGGTAGAGGAGGAGGGAGAGGTGGAGTGAGACAGAGATAAAGGTTTAGGAGGTAAGGAGGAGGGAGAGGTGGAGTGAGACAGAGATAAAGGTATAGGAGGTAAGGAGGAGGGAGAGGTGGAGTGAGACAGAGATAAAGGTTTAGGAGGTGAGGAGGAGGGAGACAGAGATAATGGTATAGGAGGTGAGGAGGAGGGAGAGGTGGAGTGAGACAGTGATAAAGGTATAGGAGGTGAAGAGGAGGGAGAGGTGGAGTGAGACAGATATAAAGGTATATGAGGTGAGGAGGGAGAGGTGGAGTGAGACAGAGATAAAGGTATAGGAGGTGAGGAGGAGGGAGAGGTGGAGTGAGACAGAGATAATGGTTGAGGAGGAGGGAGAGGTGGAGTGAGACAGAGATAAAGGTAGAGGAGGAGGGAGAGGTGGAGTGAGACAGAGATAAAGGTAGAGGAGGAGGGAGAGGTGGAGTGAGACAGAGATAAAGGTAGAGGAGGAGGGAGAGGTGGAGTGAGACAGAGATAAAGGTAGAGGAGGAGGGAGAGGTGGAGTGAGACAGAGATAAAGGTAGAGGAGGAGGGAGAGGTGGAGTGAGACAGAGATAAAGGTAGAGGAGGAGGGAGAGGTGGAGTGAGACAGAGATAATGGTATAGGAGGTGAGGAGGAGGAGAGGTGGAGTGAGACAGAAGATAATGGTTGAGGAGGAGGGAGAGGTGGAGTGAGACAGAGATAAAGGTATAGGAGGTGAGGAGGAGGGAGAGGTGGAGTGAGACAGAGATAAAGGTAGAGGAGGAGGGAGAGGTGGAGTGAGACAGAGATAAAGGTAGAGGAGGAGGGAGAGGTGGAGTGAGACAGAGATAAAGGTATAGGAGGTAAGGAGGAGGGAGAGGTGGAGTGAGACAGAGATAAAGGTTTAGGAGGTGAGGAGGAGGGAGACAGAGATAATGGTATAGGAGGTGAGGAGGAGGGAGAGGTGGAGTGAGACAGACATAAAGGTATAGGAGGTGAGGAGGGAGAGGTGGAGTGGGACAGAGATAAAGGCATAGGAGGTGAGGGAGAGGTGGAGTGAGACAAAGATAAAGGTATAGGAGGTAAGGAGGAGGGAGAGGTGGAGTGAGACAGAGATAAAGGTTTAGGAGGTGAGGAGGAGGGAGACAGAGATAATGGTATAGGAGGTGAGGAGGAGGGAGAGGTGGAGTGAGACAGACATAAAGGTATAGGAGGTGAGGAGGGAGAGGTGGAGTGGGACAGAGATAAAGGCATAGGAGGTGAGGGAGAGGTGGAGTGAGACAGATATAAAGGTATAGGAGGTGAGGAGGAGGGAGAGGTGGAGTGAGACAGAGATAAAGGTATAGGAGGTGAGGAGGGAGAGGTGGAGTGAGACAGAGATAATGGTATAGGAGGTGAGGAGGAGGGAGAGGTGGAGTGAGACAGAGATAAAGGTTTAGGAGGTGAGGAGGAGGGAGAGGTGGAGTGAGACAGAGATAAAGGTTTAGGAGGTGAGGAGTAGGGAGAGGTGGCGTGAGACAGCGAAAGGTATATGAGGTGAAGAGGAGGGAGAGGTGGAGTGAGACAGAGATAAAGGTATATGAGGTGAAGAGGAGGGAGAGGTGGAGAAGACAGAGATGAAGGTATAGGAGGTGAGGAGGAGGGAGAGGTGGAGTGAGACAGAGATGAAGGTATAGGAGATGAGGGAGAGGTGGAGTGAGACAGAGATAAAGGTTGAGGAGGAGGGAGAGGTGGAGTGAGACAGAGATAATGGTTGAGGAGGAGGGAGAGATGGACTGAGACAGAGATAATGTATAGGAGGTGAGGAGGAGGGAGAGGTGGAGTGAGACAGAGATAAAGGTATAGGAGGTGAGGAGGAGGGAATGGTGGAGTGAGACAGAGATAACAGAATGGGAGGTGAGGAGGAGGGAGAGGTGGAGTGAGACAGAGATAACAGAATGGGAGGTGAGGAGGAGGGAGAGGTGGAGTGAGACAGAGATAAAGGTATAGGAGATGAGGGAGAGGTGGAGTGAGACAGAGATAAAGGTATAGGAGGTGAGGAGTAGGGAGTGGTGGGAGTGAGACAGAGATAAAGGTATAGGAGGTGAGGGAGAGGTGGAGTGAGACAGATATAAAGGTATAGGAGGTGAGGAGGAGGGAGAGGTGGAGTGAGACAGATATAAAGGTATAGGAGGTGAGGGAGAGGTGGAGTGAGACAGAGATAATGGTATAGGAGGTGAGGAGGAGGGAGAGGTGGAGTGAGACAGATATAAAGGTATAGGAGGTGAGGGAGAGGTGGAGTGAGACAGAGATAAAGGTATAGGAGGTGAAGAGGAGGGAGAGGTGGAGTGAGACAGATATAAAGGTATATGAGGTGAGGAGGGAGAGGTGGAGTGAGACAGAGATAAAGGTTGAGGAGGAGGGAGAGGTGGAGTGAGACAGAGATAAAGGTAGAGGAGGAGGGAGAGGTGGAGTGAGACAGATATAAAGGTATATGAGGTGAGGAGGGAGAGGTGGAGTGAGACAGAGATAAAGGTATAGGAGGTGAGGAGGAGGGAGAGGTGGAGTGAGACAGATATAATGGTTGAGGAGGAGGGAGAGGTGGAGTGAGACAGAGATAAAGGTAGAGGAGGAGGGAGAGGTGGAGTGAGACAGATATAAAGGTATATGAGGTGAGGAGGGAGAGGTGGAGTGAGACAGAGATAAAGGTATAGGAGGTGAGGAGGAGGGAGAGGTGGAGTGAGACAGATATAAAGGTATATGAGGTGAGGAGGGAGAGGTGGATTGAGACAGAGATAAAGGTATAGGAGGTGAAGAGGAGGGAGAGGTGGAGTGAGACAGATATAAAGGTATATGAGGTGAGGAGGGAGAGGTGGAGTGAGACAGAGATAAAGGTATAGGAGGTGAGGAGGAGGGAGAGGTGGAGTGAGACATAGATAATGGTTGAGGAGGAGGGAGAGGTGGAGTGAGACAGAGATAAAGGTAGAGGAGGAGGGAGAGGTGGAGTGAGACAGAGATAAAGGTAGAGGAGGAGGGAGAGGTGGAGTGAGACAGAGATAAAGGTAGAGGAGGAGGGAGAGGTGGAGTGAGACAGAGATAAAGGTAGAGGAGGAGGGAGAGGTGGAGTGAGACAGAGATAAAGGTAGAGGAGGAGGGAGAGGTGGAGTGAGACAGAGATAATGGTATAGGAGGTGAGGAGGAGGGAGAGGTGGAGTGAGACAGAGATAAAGGTTTAGGAGGTGAGGAGGGAGAGGTGGAGTGAGACAGAGATAATGGTTTAGGAGGTGAGGAGGAGGGAGAGGTGGAGTGAGACAGAGATAATGGTTTAGGAGGTGAGGAGGAGAGAGAGGTGGAGTGAGACAGAGATAAAGGTAGAGGAGGAGGGAGAGGTGGAGTGAGACAGAGATAAAGGTAGAGGAGGAGGGAGAGGTGGAGTGAGACAGAGATAAAGGTAGAGGAGGAGGGAGAGGTGGAGTGAGACAGAGATAATGGTATAGGAGGTGAGGAGGAGGGAGAGGTGGAGTGAGACAGAGATAAAGGTAGAGGAGGAGGGAGAGGTGGAGTGAGACAGATATAAAGGTATAGGAGGTGAGGAGGAGGGAGAGGTGGAGTGAGACAGAGATAAAGGTATAGGAGGTGAGGAGGGAGAGGTGGAGTGAGACAGAGATAATGGTATAGGAGGTGAGGAGGAGGGAGAGGTGGAGTGAGACAGAGATAAAGGTTTAGGAGGTGAGGAGGAGGGAGAGGTGGAGTGAGACAGAGATAAAGGTTTAGGAGGTGAGGAGTAGGGAGAGGTGGCGTGAGACAGCGAAAGGTATATGAGGTGAAGAGGAGGGAGAGGTGGAGTGAGACAGAGATAAAGGTATATGAGGTGAAGAGGAGGGAGAGGTGGAGAAGACAGAGATGAAGGTATAGGAGGTGAGGAGGAGGGAGAGGTGGAGTGAGACAGAGATGAAGGTATAGGAGATGAGGGAGAGGTGGAGTGAGACAGAGATAAAGGTTGAGGAGGAGGGAGAGGTGGAGTGAGACAGAGATAATGGTTGAGGAGGAGGGAGAGATGGACTGAGACAGAGATAATGTATAGGAGGTGAGGAGGAGGGAGAGGTGGAGTGAGACAGAGATAAAGGTATAGGAGGTGAGGAGGAGGGAATGGTGGAGTGAGACAGAGATAACAGAATGGGAGGTGAGGAGGAGGGAGAGGTGGAGTGAGACAGAGATAACAGAATGGGAGGTGAGGAGGAGGGAGAGGTAGAGTGAGACAGAGATAAAGGTATAGGAGATGAGGGAGAGGTGGAGTGAGACAGAGATAAAGGTATTGGAGGTGAGGAGTAGGGAGTGGTGGAGTGAGACAGAGATAAAGGTATAGGAGGTGAGGGAGAGGTGGAGTGAGACAGATATAAAGGTATAGGAGGTGAGGAGGAGGGAGAGGTGGAGTGAGACAGATATAAAGGTATAGGAGGTGAGGGAGAGGTGGAGTGAGACAGAGATAATGGTATAGGAGGTGAGGAGGATGGAGAGGTGGAGTGAGACAGATATAAAGGTATAGGAGGTGAGGGAGAGGTGGAGTGAGACAGAGATAAAGGTATAGGAGGTGAAGAGGAGGGAGAGGTGGAGTGAGACAGATATAAAGGTATATGAGGTGAGGAGGGAGAGGTGGAGTGAGACAGAGATAAAGGTTGAGGAGGAGGGAGAGGTGGAGTGAGACAGAGATAAAGGTAGAGGAGGAGGGAGAGGTGGAGTGAGACAGATATAAAGGTATATGAGGTGAGGAGGGAGAGGTGGAGTGATACAGAGATAAAGGTATAGGAGGTGAGGAGGAGGGAGAGGTGGAGTGAGACAGATATAATGGTTGAGGAGGAGGGAGAGGTGGAGTGAGACTGAGATAAAGGTAGAGGAGGAGGGAGAGGTGGAGTGAGACAGATATAAAGGTATATGAGGTGAGGAGGGAGAGGTGGAGTGAGACAGAGATAAAGGTATAGGAGGTGAGGAGGAGGGAGAGGTGGAGTGAGACAGATATAAAGGTATATGAGGTGAGGAGGGAGAGGTGGAGTGAGACAGAGATAAAGGTATAGGAGGTGAAGAGGAGGGAGAGGTGGAGTGAGACAGATATAAAGTTATATGAGGTGAGGAGGGAGAGGTGGAGTGAGACAGAGATAAAGGTATAGGAGGTGAGGAGGAGGGAGAGGTGGAGTGAGACAGAGATAATGGTTGAGGAGGAGGGAGAGGTGGAGTGAGACAGAGATAAAGGTAGAGGAGGAGGGAGAGGTGGAGTGAGACAGAGATAAAGGTAGAGGAGGAGGGAGAGGTGGAGTGAGACAGAGATAAAGGTAGAGGAGGAGGGAGAGGTGGAGTGAGACAGAGATAAAGGTAGAGGAGGAGGGAGAGGTGGAGTGAGACAGAGATAAAGGTAGAGGAGGAGGGAGAGGTGGAGTGAGACAGAGATAATGGTATAGGAGGTGAGGAGGAGGGAGAGGTGGAGTGAGACAGAGATAAAGGTTTAGGAGGTGAGGAGGGAGAGGTGGAGTGAGACAGAGATAATGGTTTAGGAGGTGAGGAGGAGGGAGAGGTGGAGTGAGACAGAGATAATGGTTTAGGAGGTGAGGAGGAGAGAGAGGTGGAGTGAGACAGAGATAAAGGTAGAGGAGGAGGGAGAGGTGGAGTGAGACAGAGATAAAGGTAGAGGAGGAGGGAGAGGTGGAGTGAGACAGAGATAAAGGTAGAGGAGGAGGGAGAGGTGGAGTGAGACAGAGATAATGGTATAGGAGGTGAGGAGGAGGGAGAGGTGGAGTGAGACAGAGATAAAGGTAGAGGAGGAGGGAGAGGTGGAGTGAGACAGATATAAAGGTATAGGAGGTGAGGAGGAGGGAGAGGTGGAGTGAGACAGAGATAAAGGTATAGGAGGTGAGGAGGGAGAGGTGGAGTGAGACAGAGATAATGGTATAGGAGGTGAGGAGGAGGGAGAGGTGGAGTGAGACAGAGATAAAGGTTTAGGAGGTGAGGAGGAGGGAGAGGTGGAGTGAGACAGAGATAAAGGTTTAGGAGGTGAGGAGTAGGGAGAGGTGGCGTGAGACAGCGAAAGGTATATGAGGTGAAGAGGAGGGAGAGGTGGAGTGAGACAGAGATAAAGGTATATGAGGTGAAGAGGAGGGAGAGGTGGAGAAGACAGAGATGAAGGTATAGGAGGTGAGGAGGAGGGAGAGGTGGAGTGAGACAGAGATGAAGGTATAGGAGATGAGGGAGAGGTGGAGTGAGACAGAGATAAAGGTTGAGGAGGAGGGAGAGGTGGAGTGAGACAGAGATAATGGTTGAGGAGGAGGGAGAGATGGACTGAGACAGAGATAATGTATAGGAGGTGAGGAGGAGGGAGAGGTGGAGTGAGACAGAGATAAAGGTATAGGAGGTGAGGAGGAGGGAATGGTGGAGTGAGACAGAGATAACAGAATGGGAGGTGAGGAGGAGGGAGAGGTGGAGTGAGACAGAGATAACAGAATGGGAGGTGAGGAGGAGGGAGAGGTGGAGTGAGACAGAGATAAAGGTATAGGAGATGAGGGAGAGGTGGAGTGAGACAGAGATAAAGGTATTGGAGGTGAGGAGTAGGGAGTGGTGGAGTGAGACAGAGATAAAGGTATAGGAGGTGAGGGAGAGGTGGAGTGAGACAGATATAAAGGTATAGGAGGTGAGGAGGAGGGAGAGGTGGAGTGAGACAGATATAAAGGTATAGGAGGTGAGGGAGAGGTGGAGTGAGACAGAGATAATGGTATAGGAGGTGAGGAGGATGGAGAGGTGGAGTGAGACAGATATAAAGGTATAGGAGGTGAGGGAGAGGTGGAGTGAGACAGAGATAAAGGTATAGGAGGTGAAGAGGAGGGAGAGGTGGAGTGAGACAGATATAAAGGTATATGAGGTGAGGAGGGAGAGGTGGAGTGAGACAGAGATAAAGGTTGAGGAGGAGGGAGAGGTGGAGTGAGACAGAGATAAAGGTAGAGGAGGAGGGAGAGGTGGAGTGAGACAGATATAAAGGTATATGAGGTGAGGAGGGAGAGGTGGAGTGAGACAGAGATAAAGGTATAGGAGGTGAGGAGGAGGGAGAGGTGGAGTGAGACAGATATAATGGTTGAGGAGGAGGGAGAGGTGGAGTGAGACTGAGATAAAGGTAGAGGAGGAGGGAGAGGTGGAGTGAGACAGATATAAAGGTATATGAGGTGAGGAGGGAGAGGTGGAGTGAGACAGAGATAAAGGTATAGGAGGTGAGGAGGAGGGAGAGGTGGAGTGAGACAGATATAAAGGTATATGAGGTGAGGAGGGAGAGGTGGAGTGAGACAGAGATAAAGGTATAGGAGGTGAAGAGGAGGGAGAGGTGGAGTGAGACAGATATAAAGTTATATGAGGTGAGGAGGGAGAGGTGGAGTGAGACAGAGATAAAGGTATAGGAGGTGAGGAGGAGGGAGAGGTGGAGTGAGACAGAGATAATGGTTGAGGAGGAGGGAGAGGTGGAGTGAGACAGAGATAAAGGTAGAGGAGGAGGGAGAGGTGGAGTGAGACAGAGATAAAGGTAGAGGAGGAGGGAGAGGTGGAGTGAGACAGAGATAAAGGTAGAGGAGGAGGGAGAGGTGGAGTGAGACAGAGATAAAGGTAGAGGAGGAGGGAGAGGTGGAGTGAGACAGAGATAAAGGTAGAGGAGGAGGGAGAGGTGGAGTGAGACAGAGATAATGGTATAGGAGGTGAGGAGGAGGGAGAGGTGGAGTGAGACAGAGATAAAGGTTTAGGAGGTGAGGAGGGAGAGGTGGAGTGAGACAGAGATAATGGTTTAGGAGGTGAGGAGGAGGGAGAGGTGGAGTGAGACAGAGATAATGGTTTAGGAGGTGAGGAGGAGAGAGAGGTGGAGTGAGACAGAGATAATGGTTGAGGAGGAGGGAGAGGTGGAGTGAGACAGAGATAAAGGTATAGGAGGTGAGGAGGAGGGAGAGGTGGAGTGAGACAGAGATAAAGGTAGAGGAGGAGGGAGAGGTGGAGTGAGACAGAGATAAAGGTAGAGGAGGAGGGAGAGGTGGAGTGAGACAGAGATAAAGGTAGAGGAGGAGGGAGAGGTGGAGTGAGACAGAGATAATGGTATAGGAGGTGAGGAGGAGGGAGAGGTGGAGTGAGACAGAGATAATGGTTGAGGAGGAGGGAGAGGTGGAGTGAGACAGAGATAAAGGTATAGGAGGTGAGGAGGAGGGAGAGGTGGAGTGAGACAGAGATAAAGGTAGAGGAGGAGGGAGAGGTGGAGTGAGACAGAGATAAAGGTAGAGGAGGAGGGAGAGGTGGAGTGAGACAGAGATAAAGGTTTAGGAGGTAAGGAGGAGGGAGAGGTGGAGTGAGACAGAGATAAAGGTATAGGAGGTAAGGAGGAGGGAGAGGTGGAGTGAGACAGAGATAAAGGTTTAGGAGGTGAGGAGGAGGGAGACAGAGATAATGGTATAGGAGGTGAGGAGGAGGGAGAGGTGGAGTGAGACAGACATAAAGGTATAGGAGGTGAGGAGGGAGAGGTGGAGTGGGACAGAGATAAAGGCATAGGAGGTGAGGGAGAGGTGGAGTGAGACAGATATAAAGGTATAGGAGGTGAGGAGGAGGGAGAGGTGGAGTGAGACAGAGATAAAGGTATAGGAGGTGAGGAGGGAGAGGTGGAGTGAGACAGAGATAATGGTATAGGAGGTGAGGAGGAGGGAGAGGTGGAGTGAGACAGAGATAAAGGTTTAGGAGGTGAGGAGGAGGGAGAGGTGGAGTGAGACAGAGATAAAGGTTTAGGAGGTGAGGAGTAGGGAGAGGTGGCGTGAGACAGCGAAAGGTATATGAGGTGAAGAGGAGGGAGAGGTGGAGTGAGACAGAGATAAAGGTATATGAGGTGAAGAGGAGGGAGAGGTGGAGTGAGACAGAGATAAAGGTATAGGAGGTGAGGAGGAGGGAGAGGTGGAGTGAGACAGAGATGAAGGTATAGGAGATGAGGGAGAGGTGGAGTGAGACAGAGATAATGGTTGAGGAGGAGGGAGAGATGGACTGAGACAGAGATAATGTATAGGAGGTGAGGAGGAGGGAGAGGTGGAGTGAGACAGAGATAAAGGTATAGGAGGTGAGGAGGAGGGAATGGTGGAGTGAGACAGAGATAACAGAATGGGAGGTGAGGAGGAGGGAGAGGTGGAGTGAGACAGAGATGAAGGTGTAGGAGGTGAGGAGGAGGGAGAGGTGGAGTGAGACAGAGATAAAGGTAGAGGAGGAGGGAGAGGTGGAGTGAGACAGAGATAAAGGTAGAGGAGGAGGGAGAGGTGGAGTGAGACAGAGATAAAGGTATAGGAGGAGGGAGAGGTGGAGTGAGACAGAGATAAAGGTAGAGGAGGAGGGAGAGGTGGAGTGAGACAGAGATAATGGTATAGGAGGTGAGGAGGAGGGAGAGGTGGAGTGAGACAGAGATAAAGGTTTAGGAGGTGAGGAGGGAGAGGTGGAGTGAGACAGAGATAATGGTTTAGGAGGTGAGGAGGAGGGAGAGGTGGAGTGAGACAGAGATAATGGTTTAGGAGGTGAGGAGGAGAGAGAGGTGGAGTGAGACAGAGATAAAGGTAGAGGAGGAGGGAGAGGTGGAGTGAGACAGAGATAAAGGTAGAGGAGGAGGGAGAGGTGGAGTGAGACAGATATAAAGGTAGAGGAGGAGGGAGAGGTGGAGTGAGACAGCGATAATGGTATAGGAGGTGAGGAGGAGGGAGAGGTGGAGTGAGACAGAGATAATGGTTGAGGAGGAGGGAGAGGTGGAGTGAGACAGAGATAAAGGTATAGGAGGTGAGGAGGAGGGAGAGGTGGAGTGAGACAGAGATAAAGGTAGAGGAGGAGGGAGAGGTGGAGTGAGACAGAGATAAAGGTAGAGGAGGAGGGAGAGGTGGAGTGAGACAGAGATAATGGTATAGGAGGTGAGGAGGAGGGAGAGGTGGAGTGAGACAGAGATAAAGGTTTAGGAGGTGAGGAGGGAGAGGTGGAGTGAGACAGAGATAATGGTTTAGGAGGTGAGGAGGAGGGAGAGGTGGAGTGAGACAGAGATAATGGTTTAGGAGGTGAGGAGGAGAGAGAGGTGGAGTGAGACAGAGATAATGGTTGAGGAGGAGGGAGAGGTGGAGTGAGACAGAGATAAAGGTATAGGAGGTGAGGAGGAGGGAGAGGTGGAGTGAGACAGAGATAAAGGTAGAGGAGGAGGGAGAGGTGGAGTGAGACAGAGATAAAGGTAGAGGAGGAGGGAGAGGTGGAGTGAGACAGAGATAAAGGTAGAGGAGGAGGGAGAGGTGGAGTGAGACAGAGATAATGGTATAGGAGGTGAGGAGGAGGGAGAGGTGGAGTGAGACAGAGATAATGGTTGAGGAGGAGGGAGAGGTGGAGTGAGACAGAGATAAAGGTATAGGAGGTGAGGAGGAGGGAGAGGTGGAGTGAGACAGAGATAAAGGTAGAGGAGGAGGGAGAGGTGGAGTGAGACAGAGATAAAGGTAGAGGAGGAGGGAGAGGTGGAGTGAGACAGAGATAAAGGTTTAGGAGGTAAGGAGGAGGGAGAGGTGGAGTGAGACAGAGATAAAGGTATAGGAGGTAAGGAGGAGGGAGAGGTGGAGTGAGACAGAGATAAAGGTTTAGGAGGTGAGGAGGAGGGAGACAGAGATAATGGTATAGGAGGTGAGGAGGAGGGAGAGGTGGAGTGAGACAGACATAAAGGTATAGGAGGTGAGGAGGGAGAGGTGGAGTGGGACAGAGATAAAGGCATAGGAGGTGAGGGAGAGGTGGAGTGAGACAGATATAAAGGTATAGGAGGTGAGGAGGAGGGAGAGGTGGAGTGAGACAGAGATAAAGGTATAGGAGGTGAGGAGGGAGAGGTGGAGTGAGACAGAGATAATGGTATAGGAGGTGAGGAGGAGGGAGAGGTGGAGTGAGACAGAGATAAAGGTTTAGGAGGTGAGGAGGAGGGAGAGGTGGAGTGAGACAGAGATAAAGGTTTAGGAGGTGAGGAGTAGGGAGAGGTGGCGTGAGACAGCGAAAGGTATATGAGGTGAAGAGGAGGGAGAGGTGGAGTGAGACAGAGATAAAGGTATATGAGGTGAAGAGGAGGGAGAGGTGGAGTGAGACAGAGATAAAGGTATAGGAGGTGAGGAGGAGGGAGAGGTGGAGTGAGACAGAGATGAAGGTATAGGAGATGAGGGAGAGGTGGAGTGAGACAGAGATAATGGTTGAGGAGGAGGGAGAGATGGACTGAGACAGAGATAATGTATAGGAGGTGAGGAGGAGGGAGAGGTGGAGTGAGACAGAGATAAAGGTATAGGAGGTGAGGAGGAGGGAATGGTGGAGTGAGACAGAGATAACAGAATGGGAGGTGAGGAGGAGGGAGAGGTGGAGTGAGACAGAGATGAAGGTGTAGGAGGTGAGGAGGAGGGAGAGGTGGAGTGAGACAGAGATAAAGGTAGAGGAGGAGGGAGAGGTGGAGTGAGACAGAGATAAAGGTAGAGGAGGAGGGAGAGGTGGAGTGAGACAGAGATAAAGGTATAGGAGGAGGGAGAGGTGGAGTGAGACAGAGATAAAGGTAGAGGAGGAGGGAGAGGTGGAGTGAGACAGAGATAATGGTATAGGAGGTGAGGAGGAGGGAGAGGTGGAGTGAGACAGAGATAAAGGTTTAGGAGGTGAGGAGGGAGAGGTGGAGTGAGACAGAGATAATGGTTTAGGAGGTGAGGAGGAGGGAGAGGTGGAGTGAGACAGAGATAATGGTTTAGGAGGTGAGGAGGAGAGAGAGGTGGAGTGAGACAGAGATAAAGGTAGAGGAGGAGGGAGAGGTGGAGTGAGACAGAGATAAAGGTAGAGGAGGAGGGAGAGGTGGAGTGAGACAGATATAAAGGTAGAGGAGGAGGGAGAGGTGGAGTGAGACAGCGATAATGGTATAGGAGGTGAGGAGGAGGGAGAGGTGGAGTGAGACAGAGATAATGGTTGAGGAGGAGGGAGAGGTGGAGTGAGACAGAGATAAAGGTATAGGAGGTGAGGAGGAGGGAGAGGTGGAGTGAGACAGAGATAAAGGTAGAGGAGGAGGGAGAGGTGGAGTGAGACAGAGATAAAGGTAGAGTAGGAGGGAGAGGTGGAGTGAGACAGAGATAAAGGTTTAGGAGGTAAGGAGGAGGGAGAGGTGGAGTGAGACAGAGATAAAGGTATAGGAGGTAAGGAGGAGGGAGAGGTGGAGTGAGACAGAGATAAAGGTTTAGGAGGTGAGGAGGAGGGAGACAGAGATGATGGTATAGGAGGTGAGGAGGAGGGAGAGGTGGAGTGAGACAGACATAAAGGTATAGGAGGTGAGGAGGGAGAGGTGGAGTGGGACAGAGATAAAGGCATAGGAGGTGAGGGAGAGGTGGAGTGAGACAGATATAAAGGTATAGGAGGTGAGGAGGAGGGAGAGGTGGAGTGAGACAGAGATAAAGGTATAGGAGGTGAGGAGGGAGAGGTGGAGTGAGACAGAGATAATGGTATAGGAGGTGAGGAGGAGGGAGAGGTGGAGTGAGACAGAGATAAAGGTTTAGGAGGTGAGGAGGAGGGAGAGGTGGAGTGAGACAGAGATAAAGGTTTAGGAGGTGAGGAGTAGGGAGAGGTGGCGTGAGACAGCGAAAGGTATATGAGGTGAAGAGGAGGGAGAGGTGGAGTGAGACAGAGATAAAGGTATATGAGGTGAAGAGGAGGGAGAGGTGGAGTGAGACAGAGATAAAGGTATAGGAGGTGAGGAGGAGGGAGAGGTGGAGTGAGACAGAGATGAAGGTATAGGAGATGAGGGAGAGGTGGAGTGAGACAGAGATAATGGTTGAGGAGGAGGGAGAGATGGACTGAGACAGAGATAATGTATAGGAGGTGAGGAGGAGGGAGAGGTGGAGTGAGACAGAGATAAAGGTATAGGAGGTGAGGAGGAGGGAATGGTGGAGTGAGACAGAGATAACAGAATGGGAGGTGAGGAGGAGGGAGAGGTGGAGTGAGACAGAGATGAAGGTGTAGGAGGTGAGGAGGAGGGAGAGGTGGAGTGAGACAGAGATAACAGAATGGGAGGTGAGGAGGAGGGAGAGGTGGAGTGAGACAGAGATGAAGGTGTAGGAGGTGAGGAGGAGGGAGAGGTGGAGTGAGACAGAGATAACAGAATGGGAGGTGAGGAGGAGGGAGAGGTGGAGTGAGACAGAGATAAAGGTATAGGAGATGAGGAAGAGGTGGAGTGAGACAGAGATAAAGGTTGAGGAGGAGGGAGAGGTGGAGTGAGACAGAGATAAAGGTATATGAGGTGAAGAGGAGGGAGAGGTGGAGTGAGACAGAGATAAAGGTATATGAGGTGAAGAGGAGGGAGAGGTGGAGTGAGACAGAGATAAAGGTATAGGAGGTGAGGAGGAGGGAGAGGTGGAGTGAGACAGAGATAAAGGTATAGGAGGTGAGGAGGAGGGAGTGGTGGAGTGAGACAGAGATAATGGTTGAGGAGGAGGGAGAGATGGACTGAGACAGAGATAATGGTATAGGAGGTGAGGAGGAGGGAGAGGTGGAGTGAGACAGAGATAAAGGTGTAGGAGGTGAGGAGGAGGGAGAGGTGGAGTGAGACAGATATAAAGGTATAGGAGGTGAGGAGGAGGGAGAGGTGGAGTGAGACAGTGATAGAGGAATTAAATTCCTATATGTTTAATACCCAATTAAATTAATACACTCAGCCCATTTCTAAGGATTTGTAAGAAACGTATTTGCATAAAATGGGCGGAGACCAGTCTCAAAATCAAGCACTAGCGTTTATTCTCCAGAGTACTGACCATGATACAATTTATAACAGGTTATAAACTGCACTAGTGTTTATTCTCCAGAGTACTGACCATGATACAATTTACAACAGGTTATAAACTGCACTAGTGTTTATTCTCCAGAGTACTGAACATGATACAATTTACAACAGGTTATAAACTGTACTAGCGTTTATTCTCCAGAGTACTGAACATGATACAATTTACAACAGGTTATAAACTGAAAATGACATCATTAGGTTTCAAACTGTCCCGTCTCTCCTCCACTCCGATACGATGGCAGTATAGTTCTCAAGCCTTCCTACATCGTCTATCACCAATTTAGATCATTTATGACAGAGCCAAGGTCTTCCTGTGTAGATAAGCATTCTAGCCAGTCTGACGATAAGTTCATTCGTTTCTACCAAGGAACGGACAGTCATTGTTCTAATCCTTGATTATATTTACACACATTATATTCAGTACTAGGATTATAAAGACAATTCATACATCTATACAGTAACATTCTGATTAGTCAGTCCTGATTGAAATGACATGGAATGACCCACCAGTAAGTACCGCGGCTGAAATGACATGGAATGACCCACCAGTAAGTACCGCGGCTGAAATGACATGGAATGACCCACCAGTAAGTACCGCGGCTGAAATGACATGGAATGACCCACCAGTAAGTACCGCGGCTGAAACAAGAGACACGATTGTATCAAGGCACAGATCTGAGGAAGGGTACCAAAACATTTCTGCAGCATTGAAGGTCCCCAAGAACACAGCTGGCCTTAAATGGAAGACGTTTGAAACCACCAAGACTCTTCCTAGTGCTGGCCGCCCGGCCAAACTGAGCAATCTGGAGAGAAGGGCCTTGGTCAGGGAGGTGACCAAGAACCCAATGGCCACTCTGACAGAGCTCTAGAGTTCCTCTGTGGAGATGGGAGAACCTTCCAGAAGGACAACAATCTCTGTAGCACTCCACCAATCAGGCCTTTATGGTAGAGTGGCCAGACGGAAGCCACTCCTCAGTAAAAGGCACAAACAGCCCGCTTGGAGTTTGCCAAAATGCACCTAAAGGACTCAGACCATGAGAAACAAGATTCTCTGATGTGAAGATCTACACAGAGAGGGAGAGAGAGAGATATTTAGAGGGAGGGAGGCATATACAGAGAGAGGGAATGATATACAGAAAGAGGGAGAGATGCAGAGAGAGAGAGAGAGGGATATACAGAGAGAGAGAGAGAGAACGATATACAGAGAGAGAGGGAATGATATACAGAGAGAGGGAGCGATATACAGCGAGAGGGAGAGATGCAGAGAGAGAGAGCGATATACAGAGAGAGGGAGAGAGAGAGAGAGTGATATACAGAGAGAGAGAGAGAGATGCAGAGAGAGAGAGAGAAAACGATGCAGAGAAAGAAAGAGATGCAGAGAGAGAGAGAGATGCAGAGAGAGAGAGAGATGCAGAGAGAGAGAGAGAGAGAGGGTCAGAGAGGGAGGGAGAGAGAGAAAGAGAGAGAGATGCAGAGAGAGAGAGGGAGAGGGAGAGAGAGAGACAGAGAGGGGGGAGATATAAAAAAGCCTTCGACTCAGTTTGGTATGAGGTATGAGGAATGAGGTATGAGGAATGAGGTATGAGGTATGAGGAATGAGGTATGAGGAATGAGGTATGAGGAATGAGGTATGAGGAATGAGGTATGAGGAATGAGGTATGAGGAATGAGGAATGAGGTATGAGGAATGAGGTATGAGGAATGAGGAATGCGGTATGAGGAATGCGGTATGAGGAATGAGGTATGAGGTATGAGGGTCTGCTATACAAATTGATGGAAAGAGGTGTTGGGGGAAAAACACACATTATAAAATCCATATACACAAACAACAAGTGTGCGGTTAAAATTGGCAAAAAACACACTTCTTTCCACAGGGCCGTGGGGTGAGACAGGGATGCAGCCTAAGC
>NC_143047.1:43742500-43805000 GCF_057628025.1 Oncorhynchus mykiss
GTTGAGAACACCTTTATTTAACCAGGTAGGCCAGTTGAGAACACCTTTATTTAACCAGGTAGGCCAGTTGAGAACACCTTTATTTAACCAGGTAGGCTAGTTGAGAACACCTTTATTTAACCAGGTAGGCTAGTCGAGACATCCTCAGTGTAGCATTTGGAATGAGTGATCCAATAATGGTGCAGTCTATAGGTTCTCTTCTTATCAATACTGATCCTAGACCAGTCCTGGGCTGACCAATACACAGGGGAGTGGTGACCTGTTGTCTATAGACTGATCCTAGATCAGTCCTGGGCTGACCAATACACAGGGGAGTAGTGACCTGTTGTCTATAGACTGATCCTAGACCAGTCCTGGGCTGACCAATACACAGGGGAGTGGTGCCTTGTTGTCTATAGACTGATCCTAGACCAGTCCTGGGCTGACCAATACACATGGGAGTGGTGACCTGTTGTCTATATTCTGATCCTAGACCAGTCCTGGGCTGACCAATACACAGGGGAGTGGTGACCTGTTGTCTATAGACTGATCCTAGACCAGTCCTGGGCTGGAACAACTTCAAAGGTCTTCAAACAGATGAATCATTCATTCAGATAAAGAAACAGACAGACAGACAAGAGTTTTCAGCCTGCTGTTAATAAACAACATGACACAGAACATGACACAGAATTATTTGTTGCATTATTACTGAATCATTAATATCTGTCTGTCACAACCACTGGTATTGTCCCGTAAACATTAATTTCTCTATGAAATATTGATTCATGTGTTAAAACTGCTTTTGATATCTTGTCATTTTACAACACCATCGATGATCAGAGGCTTCGTATGATGACAGAACAGAGTGAATACTGCTGAGAGGTCTAGACTACCACTGATGACAGTACAGAGTGAATACTGCTGAGAGGTCTAGACTACCACTGATGACAGTACAGAGTGAATACTGCTGAGAGGTCTAGATTACTACTGATGACAGTACAGAGTGAATACTGCTGAGAGTTGTAGACTACCACTGATGACAGTACAGAGTGAATACTGCTGAGAGGTGTAGACTACCACTGATGACAGTACAGAGTGAATACTGCTGAGAGGTCTAGACTACCACTGATGACAGTACAGAGTGAATACTGCTGAGAGGTCTAGATTACTACTGATGACAGTACAGAGTGAATACTGCTGAGAGGTCTAGACTACCACTGATGACAGTACAGAGTGAATACTGCTGAGAGGTCTAGATTACCACTGATGACAGTACAGAGTGAATACTGCTGTCAGGTCTAGACTACCACTGATGACAGAACAGAGTGAATACTGCTGAGAGGTCTAGACTACCACTGATGACAGTACAGAGTGAATACTGCTGAGAGGTGTAGACTACCACTGATGACAGAACAGAGTGAATACTGCTGAGAGGTCTAGACTACCACTGATGACAGTACAGAGTGAATACTGCTGAGAGGTCTAGACTACCACTGATGACAGTACAGAGTGAATACTGCTGAGAGGTCTAGACTACCACTGATGACAGTACAGAGTGAATACTGCTGTCAGGTCTAGATTACCACTGATGACAGTACAGAGTGAATACTGCTGTCAGGTCTAGACTACCACTGATGACAGTACAGAGTGAATACTGCTGAGAGGTCTAGACTACCACTGATGACAGTACAGAGTGAATACTGCTGAGAGGTCTAGACTACCACTGATGACAGTACAGAGTGAATACTGCTGAGAGGTCTAGATTACCACTGATGACAGTACAGAGTGAATACTGCTGAGAGGTCTAGACTACCACTGATGACAGTACAGAGTGAATACTGCTGAGAGGTCTAGACTACCACTGATGACAGTACAGAGTGAATACTGCTGTCAGGTCTAGATTACCACTGATGACAGTACAGAGTGAATACTGCTGTCAGGTCTAGATTACCACTGATGACAGTACAGAGTGAATACTGCTGAGAGGTCTAGACTACCACTGATGACAGTACAGAGTGAATACTGCTGTCAGGTCTAGATTACCACTGATGACAGTACAGAGTGAATACTGCTGTCAGGTCTAGATTACCACTGATGACAGTACAGAGTGAATACTGCTGAGAGGTCTAGACTACCACTGATGACAGTACAGAGTGAATACTGCTGAGAGGTCTAGACTACCACTGATGACAGTACAGAGTGAATACTGCTGAGAGGTCTAGACTACCACTGATGACAGTACAGAGTGAATACTGCTGTCAGGTCTAGATTACCACTGATGACAGTACAGAGTGAATACTGCTGAGAGGTCTAGACTACCACTGATGACAGTACAGAGTGAATACTGCTGAGAGGTCTAGACTACCACTGATGACAGAACAGAGTGAATACTGCTGTCAGGTCTAGACTACCACTGATGACAGTACAGAGTGAATACTGCTGAGAGGTCTAGACTACCACTGATGACAGTACAGAGTGAATACTGCTGAGAGGTCTAGACTACCACTGATGACAGTACAGAGTGAATACTGCTGTCAGGTCTAGACTACCACTGATGACAGTACAGAGTGAATACTGCTGAGAGGTCTAGACTACCACTGATGACAGTACAGAGTGAATACTGCTGAGAGGTCTAGACTACCACTGATGACAGTACAGAGTGAATACTGCTGAGAGGTCTAGACTACCACTGATGACAGAACAGAGTGAATACTGCTGAGAGGTCTAGACTACCACTGATGACAGTACAGAGTGAATACTGCTGAGAGGTCTAGACTACCACTGATGACAGTACAGAGTGAATACTGCTGAGAGGTCTAGATTACCACTGATGACAGTACAGAGTGAATACTGCTGAGAGGTCTAGACTACCACTGATGACAGTACAGAGTGAATACTGCTGAGAGGTCTAGACTACCACTGATGACAGTACAGAGTGAATACTGCTGAGAGGTCTAGACTACCACTGATGACAGTACAGAGTGAATACTGCTGAGAGGTCTAGATTACCACTGATGACAGTACAGAGTGAATACTGCTGAGAGGTCTAGACTACCACTGATGACAGTACAGAGTGAATACTGCTGAGAGGTCTAGACTACCACTGATGACAGTGCAGAGTGAATACTGCTGAGAGGTCTAGATTACCACTGATGACAGTACAGAGTGAATACTGCTGAGAGGTCTAGATTACCACTGATGACAGTACAGAGTGAATACTGCTGAGAGGTCTAGACTACCACTGATGACAGTACAGAGTGAATACTGCTGAGAGGTCTAGACTACCACTGATGACAGTACAGAGTGAATACTGCTGAGAGGTCTAGACTACCACTGATGACAGTACAGAGTGAATACTGCTGAGAGGTCTAGACTACCACTGATGACAGTACAGAGTGAATACTGCTGAGAGGTCTAGACTACCACTGATGACAGTACAGAGTGAATACTGCTGAGAGGTCTAGACTACCACTGATGACAGTACAGAGTGAATACTGCTGAGAGTTGTAGACTACCACTGATGACAGTACAGAGTGAATACTGCTGAGAGGTCTAGACTACCACTGATGACAGTACAGAGTGAATACTGCTGAGAGGTCTAGACTACCACTGATGACAGTACAGAGTGAATACTGCTGAGAGGTCTAGACTACCACTGATGACAGTACAGAGTGAATACTGCTGAGAGGTCTAGATTACCACTGATGACAGTACAGAGTGAATACTGCTGAGAGGTCTAGACTACCACTGATGACAGTACAGAGTGAATACTGCTGAGAGGTCTAGACTACCACTGATGACAGTACAGAGTGAATACTGCTGAGAGGTCTAGACTACCACTGATGACAGTACAGAGTGAATACTGCTGAGAGGTCTAGACTACCACTGATGACAGTACAGAGTGAATACTGCTGTCAGGTCTAGATTACCACTGATGACAGTACAGAGTGAATACTGCTGAGAGGTCTAGACTACCACTGATGACAGTACAGAGTGAATACTGCTGAGAGGTCTAGACTACCACTGATGACAGTACAGAGTGAATACTGCTGAGAGGTCTAGACTACCACTGATGACAGTACAGAGTGAATACTGCTGAGAGGTCTAGACTACCACTGATGACAGTACAGAGTGAATACTGCTGAGAGGTCTAGATTACCACTGATGACAGTACAGAGTGAATACTGCTGAGAGGTCTAGACTACCACTGATGACAGTACAGAGTGAATACTGCTGAGAGGTCTAGACTACCACTGATGACAGTACAGAGTGAATACTGCTGAGAGGTCTAGACTACCACTGATGACAGTACAGAGTGAATACTGCTGAGAGTTGTAGACTACCACTGATGACAGTACAGAGTGAATACTGCTGAGAGGTCTAGACTACCACTGATGACAGTACAGAGTGAATACTGCTGAGAGGTCTAGACTACCACTGATGTACTCTGTTTCAGATGTGTGTGTTGGGGTCCCTGCCGCCACACATACTTGTGTTTGTACGGTTGTGTTTGTCGTTGCTGTGTGTGTGTGTGTGTGTGTGTGTGTGTGTGTGCGTGTGCGTGTGCGTGTGCGTGTGCGTGTGCGTGTGCGTGTGCGTGTGCGTGCGCGTGCGTGTGTGTGTGTGCTTGCACATCGTTGTGTGTCCTGCGTACACATGCATGTCCGTGTGCTGTTCAGCAGGTTAGTGAGAGACTATGTGAACTCAATTAACCTCTGTCTGTTTTCCACAGGCGTTGTAGTTCAGTCTGTCCATATCCATCCCTGTGTTCACTAGAGGATCTCTAAGGACTCATACCTTCACTGCAACCCCATCCCAGTCACACAAACCTGTCTCATCACAAGGTAAGCTTCCTGCTCAAATGACTGTTTAGAGTACAGGTACATTATAGAACTGTTATAGAACACTATAGAACTGTTATAGAACACCATAGAACTGTTATAGAACACTATAGAACTGTTATAGAACACTATAGAACTGTTATAGAACACTATAGAACTGTTATAGAACATTATAGAACTGTTATAGAACATTATAGAACTGTTATAGAACACTATATAACTGTTATAGAACACTATAGAACTGTTATAGAACACTATAGAACTGTTATAGAACACTATAGAACTGTTATAGAACATTATAAAACTGTTATAGAACATTATAGAACTGTTATAGAACACTATAGAACTGTTATAGAACACTATAGAACTGTTATAGAACATTATAGAACTGTTATAGAACACTATAGAACTGTTTTAGAACACTATAGAACTGTTATAGAACATTATAGAACTGTTATAGAACACTATAGAACTGTTATAGAACACTATAGAACTGTTATAGAACACTATAGAACTGTTATAGAACATTATAGAACTGTTATAGAACATTACAGAACTGTTATAGAACACTATAGAACTGTTATAGAACACTATAGAACTGTTATAGAACATTATAGAACTGTTATAGGACACTATAGAACTGTTATAGAACATTATTGAACTGTTATAAAACATTATAGAACTGTTATAGAACACTATAGAACTGTTATAGAACATTATCTCTCATAAAGAGAGACACCACAACACTACATAAAGAGAGACAACACTATATAAAGAGAGACAACACTAAATAAAGAGAGACAACACTACATAGAGAGAGACAACACAACACTACATAAAGAGGGACAACACTACACAGAGAGAGACAACACAACACTACATAAAGAGAGACAACAGTACATAGAGAGACACAACAGTACACAGAGAGAGACAACACAACACTACATAAAGAGAGACAGCACTACATAAAGAGAGACAACACTACATAAAGAGAGACACCACAACACTACATAAAGAGAGACAACACAACACTACATAAAGAGAGACACCACAACACTACATAAAGAGAGACAACACTACATAAAGAGAGATACCACAACACTACATAAAGAGAGACACCACAACACTACATAAAGAGAGACACCACAACACTACATAAAGAGAGACAACACAACACTACATAGAGAGAGACAACACTACATAAAGAGAGACAACACAACACTACATAAAGAGAGACACCACAACACTACATAGAGAGAGACAACACTACATAAAGAGAGACACCACAACACTACATAAAGAGAGACACCACAACACTACATAAAGAGAGACACCACAACACTACATAAAGAGAGACAACACAACACTACATAGAGAGAGACAACACTACATAAAGAGAGACAACACAACACTACATAAAGAGAGACACCACAACACTACATAGAGAGAGACAACACTACATAAAGAGAGACACCACAACACTACATAAAGAGAGACAACACTACACTACATAAAGAGAGACACCACAACACTACATAAAGAGAGACAACACTACATAAAGAGAGAAAACACAACACTACATAAAGAGAGACACCACAACACTACATAAAGAGAGACACCACAACACTACATAAAGAGAGACAACACAACACTACATAGAGAGAGACAACACTACATAAAGAGAGAGAGACAACACTACATAAAGAGAGACACCACAACACTACATAGAGAGAGACAACACTACATAAAGAGAGACACCACAACACTACATAGAGAGAGACAACACTACATAAAGAGAGACAACACTACATAGAGACAGACAACACAACACTACATAAAGAGAGACAATACTACATAAAGAGAGACACCACAACACTACATAAAGAGAGAGAGACAACACTACATAAAGAGAGACACCACAACACTACATAGAGAGAGACAACACTACATAAAGAGAGACAACACAACACTACATAAAGAGAGACACCACAACACTACATAGAGAGAGACAACACTACATAAAGAGAGACACCACAACACTACATAGAGAGAGACAACACTACATAAAGAGAGACACCACAACACTACATAAAGAGAGACAACACTACATAGAGAGAGACAACACAACACTACATAAAGAGAGACACCACAACACTACATAAAGAGAGACACCACAACACGACATAAAGAGAGACAACACTACATAAAGAGAGACACCACAACACTACATAAAGAAAGACACCACAACACGACATAAAGAGAGACACCACAACACTACGTAGAGAGAGACACCACAACACTACATAGAGAGAGACACCACAACACTACATAAAGAGACACCACAACACTACATAAAGAGAGACAACACAACACTACATAGAGAGAGACACCCCAACCCTACATAAAGAGAGACAACACTACTTAGAGAGAGACACCACAACACTACATAGAGAGAGACACCACAACACTACATAAAGAGACACCACAACACTACATAAAGAGAGACAACACAACACTACATAGAGAGAGACAACACAACACTACATAGAGACTCCACAACACTACATAAAGAGAGACACCACTACACTACATAAAGGTGAAGGGGACTACAGGGAATATTGAAGGAATGTAGCTACAACACATTCCTGATTGTTGTAATTTAGATTGCCGGGTCTTTCTAAAGAGACATTGTCTCAATTTTGATGGAGGTACAATACTTGTGTTGAGCGAAGCATTCACATGTGCCTTACAGCGTAAAGCCGTGGCCAAACGTTTTGAGAATGACACAAATATTAATTTTCACGAAGTCTGCTACCTCAGTTTGTATGATGGCAATTTGCATACACTCCGGGATGTTATGAAGAGTGATCAGATGAATTGCCATTAATTGCAAAGTCCCTCTTTGCCATGCAAATGAACTGAATCCCCAAAAAACATTTCCACTGCATTTCAGCCCTGCCACAAAAGGACCAGCTGACATCATGTCAGTGATTCTCTCATTAACACAGGTGTGTGTTGACGAGGACAAGGCTGGAGATCACTCTGTCATGCTGATTGAGTTTCATTAACAGAGTGAAAGCTTCAACAGGAGGGTGGTGCTTGGAATCAATGTTCTTCTTCTGTCAACCATGGTTACCTGCAAGGGAACACGTGCTGTCATCATTGCTATGCACAAAAAGGGCTTCACAGGCAAGGATATTGCTGCCAGTAAGATTGCACCTAAATCAACCACTTATCGGATCATCAAGAACTTCAAGGAGAGCGGTTCAATTGTTGTGAAGAAGACTTCAGGGCGCCCAAGAAAGTCCAGCCAGCGCCAGGACCGTCTCCTAAAGTTGATTCAGCTGTGGGATTGGGGCACCATCAGTACAGAGCTTGCTCAGGAATGGCAGCAGGCAAGTGTGAGTGCATCTGCGTGCACAGGGAGGCAAAGACTTTTGGAGGATGGCCTGGTGTCAAGAAAGGCAGCAAAGAAGCCACTTCTCTCCAGGAAAAACATCAGGGACAGACTGATATTCTACAAAAGGTACAGGGATTGGACTGCTGAGGACTGGGGTAAAGTCATTTTCTCTGATGAATCCCTTTTCCGATTGTTTGGGGCATTCGGAAAAAAGCTTTTCCGGAGAAGACAAGGTGAGCGCTTACCATCAGTTCTGTGTCATGCCAACAGTAAAGCATCCTGAGACCATTCATATGTGGGGTTGCTTCTCAGCCAAGGGAGTGGGCTCACTCACAATTTTGCCTAAGAACACAGCCATGAATAAAGAATGGTACCAACACATCCTCCGAGAGCAACTTCTCCCAACCATCCAGGAACAGTTTGGTGACGAACAATGCCTTTTCCAGCATGATGGAGCACCTTGCCATAACTAAGTGGCTCGGGGAACAAAACACCGATATTTTGGGTCCATGGCCAGGAAACTCCCCAGACCTTAATCCCATTGAGAACTTGTGGTCAATCCTCAAGAGGCGGGTGGACAAACAAAACCCCACAAATTCTGACTAACTCCAAGTATTGATTATGCAAGAATGGGATATTATGCAGGATGTGGCCCAGAAGTTAATTGACGGCATGCCAGGGAGGATTGCAGAGGTCTTGAAAAAGAAGGGTCAACACCACAAATATTGACTCTTTGCATCAACTTCAAATAAATTGTCAATAAAAGCCTTTGACACTTATGAAATGCTCGTAATTATACTTCAGTATTCCATTGTAACATCTGACAAAAATATCTAATATCTGTTGTGGTGTCTCTCTTTATGTGATGTGTGTTTTGACTTTAATCCCTGCCCCCAACCCCACAGGAGGCCTTGTGCCTCTTGGTAGGCCGGCATTATATACACTGCTCAAAAAAATCAAGGGAACACTAAAATAACACATCCTAGATCTGAATGAATGAAATATTCTTATTAAATACTTTTTTCTTTACATAGTTGAATGTGCTGACAACAAAATCACACAAAAATTATCAATGGAAATCAAATTTATCAACCCATGGAGGTCTGGATTTGGAGTCACACTCAAAATTAAAGTGGAAAACCACACTACAGGCTGATCCAACTTTGATGTAATGTCCTTTGAACAAGTCAAAATGAGGCTCAGTAGTGTGTGTGTGGCCTCCACGTGCCTGTATGACCTCCCTACAACGCCTGGGCATGCTCCTGATGAGGTGTCGGACGGTCTCCTGAGGGATCTCCTCCCAGACCTGGACTAAAGCATCCGCCAACTCCTGGACAGTCTGTGGTGCAACGTGGCGTTGGTGGATGGAGCGAGACATGATGTGATGATGTGTCATGATCCCAGATGTGCTCAATTGGATTCAGGTCTGGGGAACGGGCGGGCCAGTCCATAGCATCAATGCCTTCCTCTTGCAGGAACTGCTGACACACTCCAGCCACATGAGGTCTAGCATTGTCTTGCATTAGGAGGAACCCAGGGCCAACCGCACCAGCATATGGTCTCACAAGGGGTCTGAGGATCTCATCTCGGTACCTAATGGCAGTCAGGCTACCTCTGGCGAGCACATGGAGGGCTGTGCGGCCCCCCAAAGAAATGCCACCCCACACCATGACTGACCCACCGCCAAACCGGTCATGCTGGAGGATGTTGCAGGCAGCAGAACGTTCTCCACGGCGTCTCCAGACTGTCACGTCTGTCACATGTGCTCAGTGTGAACCTGCTTTCATCTGTGAAGAGCACAGGGCACCAGTGGCGAATTTGCCAATCTTGGTGTTCTCTGGCAAATGCCAAATGTCCTGCACGGTGTTGGGCTGTAAGCACAACCCCCACCTGTGGACGTCGGGCCCTCATACCACCCTCAAGGAGTCTGTTTCTGACCGTTTGAGCAGACACATGCACATTTGTGGCCTGCTGGAGGTCATTTTGCAGGGCTCTGGCAGTGCTCCTCCTGCTCCTCCTTGCACAAAGGCGGAGGTAGCGGTCCTGCTGCTTGCTGGGTTGTTGCCCTCCTACGGCCTCCTCCACGTCTCCTGATGTACTGGCCTGTCTCCTGGTAGCGCCTCCATGCTCTGGACACTACGCTGACAGGCACAGCAGACCTTCTTGCCACATCTCACATTGATGTGCCATCCTGGATGAGCTGCACTACCTGAGTCACTTGTGTGGGTTGTAGACTCCATGTGTGTGTGTGTGTGTGCCCCATGTATGTGTGTGTGTGTGTGTGCCCCATGTGTGTGTGTGTGCCCCATGTGTGTATGTGTGTGTGTGTGCCCCATGTGTGTGTGTGTGCCCCATGTGTGTATGTGTGTGTGTGTGCCCCATGTGTGTGTGTGTGCCCCATGTGTGTGTAAATGAGTGATGTTCAGGAAATGAACCTGAGTGTAACCCCTGGCTGTGTAAATTAACTGCTACTGAACAGGAGGAATAGGAACATTGATTTCCTCTCATGCATCAATCAAACCACAAACCTGTTCTACTGAGGGCTGCCACCGTGGCTGAGTGTATAACCTGCTCTACTGAGGGCTGCCACCGTGGCTGAGTGTATAACCTGTTCTACTGAGGGCTGCCACCGTGGCTGAGTGTATAACCTGCTCTACTGAGGGCTGCCACCGTGGCTGAGTGTATAACCTGGTCTACTGAGGGCTGCCATCGTGGCTGAGTGTATAACCTGTTCTACTGAGGGCTGCCACCGTGGCTGAGTGTATAACCTGCTCTACTGAGGGCTGCCACCGTGGCTGAGTGTATAACCTGCTCTACTGAGGGCTGCCACCGTGGCTGAGTGTATAACCTGTTCTACTGAGGGCTGCCACCGTGGCTGAGTGTATAACCTGTTCTACTGAGGGCTGCCACCGTGGCTGAGTGTATAACCTGTTCTACTGAGGGCTGCCACCGTGGCTGAGTGTATAACCTGTTCTACTGAGGGCTGCCACCGTGGCTGAGTGTATAACCTGTTCTACTGAGGGCTGCCACCGTGGCTGAGTGTATAACCTGTTCTACTGAGGGCTGCCACCGTGGCTGAGTGTATAACCTGCTCTACTGAGGGCTGCCACCGTGGCTGAGTGTATAACCTGTTCTACTGAGGGCTGCCACCGTGGCTGAGTGTATAACCTGCTCTACTGAGGGCTGCCACCGTGGCTGAGTGTATAACCTTGTCTACTGAGGGCTGCCACCGTGGCTGAGTGTATAACCTTGTCTACTGAGGGCTGCCACCGTGGCTGAGTGTATAACCTGTTCTACTGAGGGCTGCCACCGTGGCTGAGTGTATAACCTGTTCTACTGAGGGCTGCCACCGTGGCTGAGTGTATAACCTGGTCTACTGAGGGCTGCCACCGTGGCTGAGTATATAACCTGCTCTACTGAGGGCTGCCACCGTGGCTGAGTGTATAACCTGTTCTACTGAGGGCTGCCACCGTGGCTGAGAGTATAACCTGTTCTAGTCAGGGCTGCCACCGTGGCTGAGTGTATAACCTGGTCTACTGAGGGCTGCCACCGTGGCTGAGTATATAACCTGCTCTACTGAGGGCTGCCACCGTGGCTGAGTGTATAACCTGTTCTACTGAGGGCTGCCACCGTGGCTGAGAGTATAACCTGTTCTAGTCAGGGCTGCCACCGTGGCTGAGTGTGTAACCTGTTCTACTGATGGCTGCCACCGTGGCTGAGTGTATAACCTGTTCTACTGAGGGCTGCCACCGTGGCTGAGTGTATAACCTGTTCTACTGAGGGCTGCCACTGTGGCTGAGTGTATAACCAGTTCTACTGAGGGCTGCCACCGTGGCTGAGTGTATAACCTGTTCTACTGAGGGCTGCCACCGTGGCTGAGTGTATAACCTGTTCTACTGAGGGCTGCCACCGTGGCTGAGAGTATAACCTGTTCTAGTCAGGGCTGCCACCGTGGCTGAGTGTATAACCTGTTCTACTGAGGGCTGCCACCGTGGCTGAGTGTATAACCTGTTCTAGTCAGGGCTGCCACCGTGGCTGAGTGTATAACCAGTTCTACTGAGGGCTGCCACCGTGGCTGAGAGTATAACCTGTTCTACTGAGGGCTGCCACCGTGGCTGAGAGTATAACCTGTTCCACTCAGGGCTGCCACCGTGGCTGAGAGTATAACCTGTTCTAGTCAGGGCTGCCACCGTGGCTGAGTGTGTAACCTGTTCTACTGATGGCTGCCACCGTGGCTGAGTGTATAACCTGTTCCACACACACACACACACACACACACACACACACACACACACACACACACACACACACACATTTGAAGAACTTGATTTGAATCCACAAATAAAGTTGTCTATAGACCATTTGACATGCCTGTCTCTGAGCTCTCCTCTCCAACCTCAGCATCACCTTATACCCTTAATGAGAACCCTCCAGCAATGTTCCCCAAATGAACGTGGGGTGTTCGTACTGTCATTCCCTCGTCTCTACAGGACAGTGGTTGTGTCCCAAATGACACCCTATTCCCTATATAGTGGTACTACTATAGACCAGAGTCCTATTCCCTATATAGTGGTACTACTATAGACCAGAGCCCTATTCCCTATATAGTGGTACTACTATAGACCAGAGCCCTATTCCCTATATAGTGGTACTACTATAGACCAGAGCCATATTCCCTATATAGTGGTACTACTATAGACCAGGGCCCTATTCCCTATACAGTGGTACTACTATAGACCAGAGCCATATTCCCTATATAGTGGTACTACTATAGACCAGAGCCCTATTCCCTATATAGTGGTACTACTATAGACCAGAGCCATATTCCCTATATAGTGGTACTACTATAGACCAGAGCCATATTCCCTATATAGTGGTACTACTATAGACCAGGGCCCTACTCCCCTATATAATGTGCTACTTTTGAGCAGACCTCTGTGGTTGCCATTTGGAATGCAGATGTGTTTGTGGGTGTGACGGTTCGGCATGCATCAATGTCTGTCACTATTGGTTCTATTCATCATGGTGGAATATTCCTGACAGCATGAAAAATAGGCTCTGTGATGTATTGTCACTCCATGCACCAATTCCTGTCTGCTGTGTGTGTGTGTGTGTGTGTGTGTGTGTGTGTGTGTGTGTGTGTGTGTGTGTGTGTGTGTTCGTTGTGTCATCATCACTTCACCAACTCCTACCTGCAGTGCGACACTTTAATTTTATCCCTCTTCTCGACATGCAGCGAGACATTTTTAGTTCTCAGAATGTTAAAAAACTTTCTTCTTAGAATGTTAAAAAATGTTCTTCTTAGAATGTTATAAAAAGTTCTTCTTAGAATGTTATTAACGTTCTTAGAATGTTAAGAAACGTTCTCCTTCGAATGTTAAAAAACGTTCTTCTTAGAATGTTAAGAAACTTTATTCTTAGAATGTTATAAAACGTTCTTTGAATGTTATAAAATGTTCTTCTTAGAATGTTATAAAACGTTCTTGGAATGTTATAAAACGTTCTTCTTAGAATGTTAAGAAACATTCTTCTTAGAATGTTATAAAGCGTTCTTCTTAGAATGTTATTAACGTTTTTATAATGTTAAAAAACGTTATTCTTAGAATGTTAAGAAACGTTCTTCTTAAAATATTAAAAAACGTTCTTCTTAGAATGTAAAAAAAACGTTATTCTTAGAATGTTATAAAACGTTCTTTGAATGTTATAAAATGTTCTTCTTAGAATGTTATAAAACGTTCTTGGAATGTTATAAAACGTTCTTCTTAGAATGTTAAGAAACGTTCTTCTTAGAATGTTATAAAGCGTTCTTCTTAGAATGTTATTAACGTTTTTATAATGTTAAAAAACGTTATTCTTAGAATGTTAAGAAACGTTCTTCTTAGAATATTAAAAAACGTTCTTCTTAGAATGTAAAAAAAACGTTCTTCTTAGAATGTTATAAAACCTTCTTTGAATGTTATAAAATGTTCTTCTTTGAATGTTATAAAATGTTCTTCTTTGAATGTTATAAAATGTTCTTCTTAGAATGTTATAAAACGTTCTTGGAATGTTATAAAACGTTCTTCTTAGAATGTTAAAAAAAGTTATTAGAATGTTAAAAGACATTCTTCTTAGAATGTTAAGACGTTATTCTCAGAATGTTAGATAGGGTCTCAGTGTTTACAGAAGGTTGTGAGAGCTGATTTAGCTGTTGTTTGTATTTGCTTAACCTTCTGATGTTTCACAATTAAATAGTATTATTACTTAAATGATATTTATTTTCCTCTGTTTCTCTTTCACTTTCTCTTTGTTTCTCTCTCTCTCTCTCTCTCTCTCTCTCTCTCTCTCTCTCTCTCTCTCTCTCTCTCTCTCTCTCTCTCTCTCTCTCTCTCTCTCTCTAGGGCTGGAGGATGTGGCCAGGTGGGGCTGTCTCTGTGGCCCTGCTAGGGTTCACCCTCCTGGGGTTGATCTATGGCGCGTTGCCCTTGAACCCGGATGACCCTAACGTGTGTAGTCACTGGGAGAGGTCAGTGGTGTGATGGTGTCTGTCTGTCATCTCTGTATCCGGGCAGAAAAACACAAGAGCTCATAGTTTCCCTTTTAATTTTTTATTAATGCATGGTTATAGGGTTAATTCTGCATAGTTACAGGGTTAATTCTGCATAGTTACAGGGTTAATTCTGCATGGTTACAGGGTTAATTCTGCGTAGTTACAGGGTTAATTCTGCGTGGTTATAGGGTTAATTCTGCGTGGTTATAGGGTTAATTCTGCATGGTTACAGGGTTAATTCTGCATGGTTACGGGGTTAATTCTGCATGGTTACAGGGTTAATTCTGCATGGTTACAGGGTTAATTCTGCGTGGTTACAGGGTTAATTCTGCGTGGTTACAGGGTTAATTCTGCATGGTTACAGGGTTAATTCTGCATGGTTACAGGGTTAATTCTGAGTGGTTACAGGGTTAATTCTGCGTGGTTACAGGGTTAATTCTGCGTGGTTACAGGGTTAATTCTGCATGGTTACAGGGTTAATTCTGCATGGTTACAGGGTTAATTCTGAGTGGTTACAGGGTTAATTCTGCATGGTTACAGGGTTAATTCTGCATGGTTACAGGGTTAATTCTGCATGGTTACAGGGTTAATTCTGCATAGTTACAGGGTTAATTCTGCATAGTTACAGGGTTAATTCTGCATGGTTACAGGGTTAATTCTGCATGGTTACAGGGTTAATTCTGCATGGTTACATGGTTAATTCTGCATAGTTACAGGGTTAATTCTGCATGGTTACAGGGTTAATTCTGCATGGTTACAGGGTTAATTCTCCATGGTTACAGGGTTAATTCTGCATAGTTACAGGGTTAATTCTGCATAGTTACAGGGTTAATTCTGCATAGTTACAGGGTTAATTCTGCATGGTTACAGGGTTAATTCTGCATGGTTACATGGTTAATTCTGCATAGTTACAGGGTTAATTCTGCATGGTTACAGGGTTAATTCTGCATGGTTACAGGGCTAATTCTGCATGGTTACAGGGTTAATTCTGCATGGTTACAGGGTTAATTCTGCATGGTTACAGGGTTAATTCTGCATAGTTACAGGGTTAATTCTGCATGGTTACAGGGTTAATTCTGCATAGTTACAGGGTTAATTCTGCGTGGTTACAGGGTTAATTCTGCGTGGTTACAGGGTTAATTCTGCGTGGTTACAGGGTTAATTCTGCATGGTTACAGGGTTAATTCTGCATAGTTACAGGGTTAATTCTGCGTGGTTACGGGGTTAATTCTGCATGGTTACAGGGTTAATTCTGCATGGTTACAGGGTTAATTCTGCATGGTTACAGGGTTAATTCTGCATGGTTACAGGGTTAATTCTGCATGGTTACAGGGTTAATTCTGCATAGTTACAGGGTTAATTCTGCATAGTTACAGGGTTAATTCTGCATGGTTACAGGGTTAATTCTGCATGGTTACAGGGTTAATTCTGCATAGTTACAGGGTTAATTCTGCGTGGTTACGGGGTTAATTCTGCATGGTTACAGGGTTAATTCTGCATGGTTACAGGGTTAATTCTGCATGGTTACAGGGTTAATTCTGCATGGTTACAGGGTTAATTCTGCATAGTTACAGGGTTAATTCTGCATGGTTACAGGGTTAATTCTGCATAGTTACAGGGTTAATTCTGCGTGGTTACAGGGTTAATTCTGCGTGGTTACAGGGTTAATTCTGCGTGGTTACAGGGTTAATTCTGCATGGTTACAGGGTTAATTCTGCATAGTTACAGGGTTAATTCTGCGTGGTTACAGGGTTAATTCTGCATGGTTACAGTGTTAAAACAGAAACAACTCAAAGGGTTAAGTTTAGGTGTTAATTCAGTGTGGTTAAGGTTAGGGCTGTGGTTTGGGGAAGGCTTAAAACACAATAATTCAAAACAACGCACTGTTTCCATGAACTATCATCAAGTATTCAGTTCACAATGCTAGCTTGAGATCTGCAGAGGCACAGTGGTCTAAGCAGTGAACTTTGGCTCGGAGCATAACAAGTTCGCAGACACTGCTGGGCAATCGTTTGTAAAAAAAAAAAATGTGAGTGCAGAGGAAAGTATAAGCACCACTTCCCTTTTTCCACATTTTGTTACTTTACAGCCTTATTCTAAAATAGATTAAATAAATACAAATCCTCAATCTACACACAATACCCCATAATGACATCATAATACCCCATAATGACATCATAATACCCCATAATGACAACACAATACCCCATAATGACATCACAATACCCCATAATGACAACGCAAAAACATTTTGGGGGAAATTTTAGAAATGTATTAAAAATAATAAACTGCAATACCTTATTTACATAAGTATTCAGACCCTTTGCTATGAGACTTCAAATTGAGCTCAGGTGCATCCTGTTTCCATTGATCATCCTTGTGATGTTTCTACAACTTGACTGGAGTCCACCTGTGGTAAATTCAATTGATTGGACATGATTTGGAAAGGCATACACATGTAAGGTCCCACAGCTGACAGTGCATGTCAGAGCAAAAAACAACACATGAGGTCAAAGGAATTGTCCTTAGAGCTCCGGAACAGGATCATGTCAAGGCACAGATCTGGGGAAGGCACCTAAAGGACCATGAGAAACAATATTCTCTGGTTTGATGAAACCAAGATTGAACTCTTTGGCCTGAATGCCAAATGTCACTTCTGGAGGAAAACTGGCACCATCCCTACAGTGAAGCATGGTGGTGGAAGCATCGTGCTCTGGAGGAAAACTGGCACCATCCTTACAGTGAAGCATGGTGGTGGCAGCATCGTGCTCTGGAGGAAAACTGGCACCATCCCTACAGTGAAGCATGGTGGTGGCAGCATCGTGCTCTGGAGGAAAACTGGCACCATCCCTACAGTGAAGCATGGTGGTGGCAGCATCGTGCTCTGGAGGAAAACTGGCACCATCCCTACAGTGAAGCATCGTGGTGGCAGCATCGTGCTCTGGGGGTGTTTTTCAGCAGCAGGGACTGGGAGACTAGTCAGGATCGAGGGAAATGTGAACAGAGCAAAGTACAGACAGATCCTTGATGAAAACCTGCTCCAGAGCGCTCAGGAACTCAGACTGTGGCAAAGGTTCACCTTCCAACAGGACAATGACCCTAAGCACACAGCCAAGACAACACAGGAGTAGCTTCGGGACAAGTCTCTGAAGGGCATTGAGTGGCCCAGCTAGAGCCCGGACTTGATCCCGATCTAACATCTCTGAAAATAGCTGTGAGCCGACGCTCCCCATCCAACCTGACAGACCTTGAGAGGATCTGCAGAGAAGATTGGGAGAAACTCCCCAAATACAGGTTGTGCCAAGCTTCTAGTGTCGTACCCAAGAAGACTCAAGGCTGTAATCGCTGCCAAAGGTGCTTCAACAAAGTACTGAGTAAATGGTCTGAATGCTTGCACATCTGGAGCCTTCTGATCCTTCCTGATTGTCTGATGACGAAAAGAGCATCACAAATGGCACCCTGTTCCCTTTATAGTGCACTACTGTTGACCAGGACCCAAAGGGTGCTATTTGACCAGTTCTGTTCCTGCCACTCTGACTGAGGGTGATACTTTAAAAGAGAAATGTCATCTTGGAGGAAAGCCGGGCAGATAGATGTGAAACAGAGAGATTAATGTTCAGAACCTGTGATCAATAAGAGAGTAGCTGAAGTTCTGAGCGAAGAAGATAGAACTATAGAGATGACATCTGGGACTAATAATAATCACCCACACAGCGCTCTCTTTTCTCTTTTAAGAGGGAGAGGAGGTGATAAGTGTCAGCTAGTTAAGCAATAAGGCATGAGAATCTGCACATTATCATGTGATAACTCCTGACTGAGGGCTGTTCTGAGGCACGAGGGGAAGCCAAAGGAAACAGCCCTTTGGAGGGTTTTATTCTCTGTAATTCCCATGTTCGAGGGCCTTATTGCTTTTATAAAATGGTTGCCAACATATTAAAAAAAAGATTGACGACATGTTTTCATGCATTTTTTTTAATTATATTGAGTAAATAATTTTTATTTCATTGTAACACCATACCAAATAGTTCTGAGATTCTTTGACGTTGCTAACCAAATGGGCTGGTTGTTCATTCTATCCATTGTAATTTGAAATGGTTGCTATGGTAAACAAATCATTGGCACCGCTAGCTAGCCAACACACAATCACATCAAGCAGCTGAAATGACAGAAAGCTACAGTGCCTTGCGAAAGTATTCGGCCCCCTTGAACTTTGCGACCTTTTGCCACATTTCAGGCTTCAAACATAAAGATATAAAACTGTATTTTTTGTGAAGAATCAACAACAAGTGGGACACAATCATGAAGTGGAACGACATTTATTGGATATTTCAAACTTTTTTAACAAATCAAAAACTGAAAAATTGGGGGTGCAAAATTATTCAGCCCCCTTAAGTTAATACTTTGTAGCGCCACCTTTTGCTGCGATTACAGCTGTAAGTCACTTTGGGTATGTCTCTATCAGTTTTGCACATCGAGAGACTGAAATCTTTTCCCATTCCTCCTTGCAAAACAGCTCGAGCTTAGTGAGGTTGGATGGAGAGCATTTGTGAACAGCAGTTTTCAGTTCTTTCCACAGATTCTCGATTGGATTCAGGTCTGGACTTTGACTTGGCTATTCTAACACCTGGATATGTTTATTTTTGAACCATTCCATTGTAGATTTTGCTTTATGTTTTGGCTCATTGTCTTGTTGGAAGACAAATCTCCGTCTCAGTCTCTGGTCTTTTGCAGACTCCATCAGGTTTTCTTCCAGAATGGTCCTGTATTTGGCTCCATCCATCTTCCCATCAATTTTAACCATCTTCCCTGTCCCTGCTGAAGAAAAGCAGGCCCAAACCATGATGCTGCCACCACTATGTTTGACAGTGGGGATGGTGTGTTCAGCTGTGTTGCTTTTACGCCAAACATAACGTTTTGCATTGTTGCCAAAAAGTTCAATTTTGGTTTCATCTGACCAGAGCACCTTCTTCCACATGTTTGGTGTGTCTCCCAGGTGGCTTGTGGCAAACTTTAAACAACACTTTTTATGGATATCTTTAAGAAATGGCTTTCTTCTTGCCACTCTTCCATAAAGGCCAGATTTGTGCAATATACGACTGATTGTTGTCCTATGGACAGAGTCTCCCACCTCAGCTGTAGATCTCTGCAGTTCATCCAGAGTGATCATGGGCCTCTTGGCTGCATCTCTGATCAGTCTTCTCCTTGTATGAGCTGAAAGTTTAGAGGGACGGCCAGGTCTTGTTAGATTTGCAGTGGTCTGATACTCCTTCCATTTCAATATTATTGCTTGCACAGTGCTCCTTGGGATGTTTAAAGCTTGGGAAATCTTTTTGTATCCAAATCCGGCTTTAAACTTCTTCACAACAGTATCTCGGACCTGCCTGGTGTGTTCCTTGTTCTTCATGATGCTCTCTGCGCTTTTAACGGACCTCTGAGACTATCACAGTGCAGGTGCATTTATACGGAGACTTGATTACACACAGGTGGATTGTATTTATCATCATTAGTCATTTAGGTCAACATTGGATCATTCAGAGATCCTCACTGAACTTCTGGAGAGAGTTTGCTGCACTGAAAGTAAAGGGGCTGAATAATTTTGCACGCCCAATTATTCAGTTTTTGATTTGTTAAAAAAGTTTGAAACATCCAATAAATGTTGTTTCACTTCATGATTGTGTCCCACTTGTTGTTGATTCTTCACAAAAAAATACAGTTTTATATCTTTATGTTTGAAGCCTGGAATGTGGCAAAAGGTCGCAAAGTTCAAGGGGGCCGAATACTTTCGCAAGGCACTGTATGTGCACTTTGGTTTGTTGAAATCAGGAGGGGCCTGTGGATCTGTCTCCGTACCTTAGTACGTTCATCACCCACAGTATTTTAGACAGCACTGACCCGATTCTGACTAAACTTGGGTGAATGTAGCCTCTTGCTATAGACATTTACAGAAATACACTGATTGGCGAAAGGGGGAGGCTATAGTAATCAACTGAAATTCTAAACTTTGAACAAGTATATCTCCTGTCCTGTTTGAGCTGTTGTCATGACCTATAAGTTCAGCCCATTCATGTTTCTGTTAATTAGACTGTTTATCCCACACCAGACATGTGAACAAGTATATCTCCTGTCCTGTTTGAGCTGTTGTCATGACCTATAAGTTCAGCCCATTTATGTTTCTGTTAATTAATCAGACTGTTTATCCCACACCAGACTGTGAACAAGTATATCTCCTGTCCTGTTTGAGCTGTTGTCATGACCTATAAGTTCAGCCCATTCATGTTTCTGTTAATTAGACTGTTTATCCCACACCAGACATGTGAACAAGTATATCTCCTGTCCTGTTTGAGCTGTTGTCATGACCTATAAGTTCAGCCCATTCATGTTTCTGTTAATTAATTAGACTGTTTATCCCACACCAGACATGTGAACAAGTATATCTCCCATTTGTTTTACAGTCATGTACGTTTCCCATAACAACCTATAGAATGTTGGTATTTACAAATGAAATGTCTTTCAGCATCTCTTGAACTGGCGCTGCATAGAGACCGTTGGCATAAAGTGTAAATGATAGACAACAACGGGTCAATGTAAATAGTTCCCAGTCAGTATAAATGTCCCTAGTCTGGACATAAAAACACATCCTGTTTTATATCAATGCATCTTCCTATCAAGCAGTATAGTCCATTCTCTTACATAGTCAACTATCAACTTTTAATTTCCAACAAGAAAAACAAAACAAAAATGAAAACAATTTCTCTCTCTCCGACGTTGGAATAATGATCACTGATCGACACAAGGATGAGCGGTGCATCATGGGGGGGGACAACATGTTTACTGTCGACCTGTTTTACCTTAGTTTATATTTCTTTGCATGTATCATTATAATGATCCTGATAAATGAATTCTCCTGACTCGGAGAAGGTGTCAGTCTTGTCATGTTCATAAACATGGCATGGTGCAAACCCCCCCCCCCCCCCCCCAGGCTGGAGAGGCAGACAGCAAGGTTTAGAGACAAACCACAACTGTTGCAAACCAAATGCTAGCCTAGTAGCACGGGGAAATATTGCCTAGATGCTTTTTTTCCAATGGAGATTAAGTTGATAAATTGACTGGCTGGGCTGTGGGACAGTGGATACACATTGATAAAGCTAATGGAACTGTTAACAGACATTATTACCCACCAGAGAATGAGGGTGGTACTCCCTGCTATCAACCAATCATACAATAAGTGTTATTTGAGTACAAAGGGAAAGGTAACAGAGTAGATTACATAATAAGGAAAGAGAGTAGATGACAGAACAAGGAAAGGTAACAGAGTAGATGACAGAATAAGGAAAGGTAACAGAGTAGATGACAGAATAAGGTAAGAGAGTAGATGACAGAATAAGAAAAGAGAGTAGATGACAGAATAAGGAAAGAGAGTAGATGACAGAATAAGGAAAGAGAGTAGATGACAGAATAAGGAAAGAGAGTAGATGACAGAATAAGGAAAGAGAGTAGATGACAGAATAAGGAAAGAGAGTAGATGACAGAATATGGAAAGAGAGTAGATGACAGAATAAGGAAAGAGAGTAGATGACAGAATAAGGAAAGAGAGTAGATGACAGAATAAGGAAAGAGAGTAGATGACAGAATAAGGAAAGAGAGTAGATGACAGAATAAGGAAAGAGAGTAGATGACAGAATAAGGAAAGAGAGTAGATGACAGAATAAGGAAAGAGAGTAGATGACAGAATAAGGATAGAGAGTAGATGACAGAATAAGGATAGAGAGTAGATGACAGAATAAGGAAAGAGAGTAGATGACAGAATAAGGAAAGAGAGTAGATGACAGAATAAGGAAAGAGAGTAGATGACAGAATAAGGAAAGAGAGTAGATGACAGAATAAGGAAAGAGAGTAGATGACAGAATAAGGAAAGAGAGTAGATGTTGTTTGTGTCACACTGCTTTGCTTTATCTCGGTCAGGTCACAGTTGTAAATGAGAACTTGTTCTCCGCTGGCCTACCTGGTTAAATAAAGGTGATCTGGCCTACCTGGTTAAATAATTGTGATCTGGCCTACCTAGTTAAATAAAGGTGATCTGGCCTACCTGGTTAAATAAAGGTGATCTGGTCTACCTGGTTAAATAAAGGTGAAATAAAAAAAAATAAAAAAAATAAATGACATAATATATGTGTGTGTGTGTGTGTGTAATGTGTGTGTGTGTGTGTGTGTGTGTATCTGTTTGAGGAGCCTAAAGTGTCCTCAAAGCATCCTGTCTCTTCCTCTCCACCAGTTATGCTGTGACTGTCCAGGAGTCCTATGCCCACCCCTTTGACCAGGTCTACTACACAAGATGCACCGACATCCTCACCTGGTTCAAATGTACCAGACACAGGTAATGACACCCTCACCTGGTTCAAATGTACCAGACACAGGTAACGACACCCTCACCTGGTTCAAATGTACCAGACACAGGGAATGACATCCTCACCTGGTTCAAATGTACCAGACACAGGTAATGACACCCTCACCTGGTTCATATGTACCAGACACAGGTAATGACATCCTCACCTGGTTTAAATGTACCAGACACAGGTAATTAGACCCTCACCTGGTTCAAATGTACCAGACACAGGTAATGACACCCTCACCTGGTTCAAATGTACCAGACACAGGTAATGACATCCTCACCTGGTTCAAATGTACCAGACACAGGTAATTAGACCCTCACCTGGTTCAAATGTACCAGACACAGGTAATGACACCCTCACCTGGTTCAAATGTACCAGACACAGGTAATGACATCCTCACCTGGTTCAAATGTACCAGACACAGGTAATGACATCCTCACCTGGTTCAAATGTACCAGACACAGGTAATGCCACTCTCACCTGGTTCAAATGTACCAGACACAGGTAATGACACCCTCACCTGGTCCAAATGTACCAGACACAGGTAACGACACCCTCACCTGGTTCAAATGTACCAGACACAGGTAATGACATCCTCACCTGGTTCAAATGTACCAGACACAGGTAATGACATCCTCACCTGGTTCAAATGTACCAGACACAGGTAATGACATCCTCACCTGGTTCAAATGTACCAGACACAGGTAATGACACCCTCACCTGGTTCAAATGTGCCAGACACAGGTAATGACATCCTCACCTGGTTCAAATGTACCAGACACAGGTAACAACACCCTCACCTGGTTCAAATGTACCAGACACAGGTAATGACATCCTCACCTGGTTCTAATGTACCAGACACAGGTAACAACACCCTCACCTGGTTCAAATGTACCAGACACAGGTAATGACATCCTCACCTGGTTCAAATGTACCAGACACAGGTAATGCCACTCTCACCTGGTTCAAATGTACCAGACACAGGTAATGACATCCTCACCTGGTTCAAATGTACCAGACACAGGTAATGACACCCTCACCTGGTCCAAATGTACCAGACACAGGTAACGACATCCTCACCTGGTTCAAATGTACCAGACACAGGTAATGACACCCTCACCTGGTTCAAATGTACCAGACACAGGTAATGACATCCTCACCTGGTTCAAATGTACCAGACACAGGTAATGACACCCTCACCTGGTTCAAATGTACCAGACACAGGTAATGACACCCTCACCTGGTTCAAATGTACCAGACACAGGTAATGACACCCTCACCTGGTTCAAATGTACCAGACACAGGTAATGACATTCTCACCTGGTTCAAATGTACCAGACACAGGTAATGATATCCTCACCTGGTTCAAATGTACCAGACACAGGTACTGACATCCTCACCTGGTTCAAATGTACCAGACACAATGAGCAGCTATGGTATAGATATACAGATATACAGTATGATACAGGTACTGATCAGCTATAGATATATAGATATACAGATATCCAGTATGAAACAGGTACTGATCAGCTATAGATATACAGATATACAGTATGAAACAGGTACTGATCAGCTATAGATATATAGATATACAGTATGAAACAGGTACTGATCAGCTATAGATATACAGATATACAGTATGAAACAGGTACTGATCAGCTATAGATATACAGATATACAGTATGAAACAGGTACTGATCAGCTATAGATATATAGATATACAGATATCCAGTATGAAACAGGTACTGATCAGCTATAGATATACAGATATACAGTATGATACAGGTACTGATCAGCTATAGATATACAGATATACAGTATGATACAGGTACTGATCAGCTATAGATATACAGATATACAGTATGATACAGGTACTGATCAGCTATAGATATACAGATATCCAGTATGAAACAGGTACTGATCAGCTATAGATATACAGATATCCAGTATGAAACAGGTACTGATCAGCTATAGATATACAGTATGAAACAGGTACTGATCAGATATAGATATACAGATATACAGTATGAAACAGGTACTGACCAGCTATGGTAGAGATATATCAGTCTGTTTATTCAGACCTACAAAGACATAGATGCTGTGATCATGAGTCTGTGTTGAGATTGATACAATATGATAGGACTGAGTCAGACCTGGGACACCAGGTGAGTGAGGTGGACCAGGTATCTGGCCAATCACTGAATGAATCAGTCACTTAACTTGCAGGTCTGGAGTTGAGTAATTAGTCATAGAAAGAGATGTATGCCTTGGGATGTTGTGCAACAATGAACCTGTTCACTTTACCCCAATGACAACACACCTTTAGCCATTCAACTGTAGTCTATGTATATATCCCCTCCACAGGCTCTGAGGTAGTTTGTCTGGGCTCTTTACTGCCAGCCACAGGCAGGTGTGTATGTGTGTGTATTTACGGCCAGCCACTGGCAGGTGTGTATGTGTGTGTTGACGGCCAGGCTCGGCCAGCTCAGACCATCAGGTTTAAGTGGTGGTTGACTGCAGATGGCACACATACACACACACATACACACACACACACACACACACACTGATGGTCGTAGGACTTTAATGACCACATTAAAGAGAGGGAGAGAGAGATAGAGAGACAAAGAGAGACAGAGAGCGAGAGAGAGAGAGAGGGAGAGAGAAAGCGAGAGAAGGAGGGAGAGAGAGAGAGAGAGGGGGAGAGAGAAAGGAGAGAGAGGGAGAGAGAGAGAGAGGGAGAGAGAAAGAAAGAGAGAGGGAGAGAGAGAGAGAGATAGGGAGAGAGAGATAGGGAGAGAGATAGGGAGAGAGAGAGAGAAAGAGAAAGAGAGTGAGGAGAGAGAGGGAGAGAGAGAGAGAGAGAGAGACGAGAGAGGGAGAGGGAGAGAGAGAGAGAGAGATATAGAGAGAGAGACAGAGAGACAGAGAGAGAGAGACAGGGAGAGAGAGAGAGAGGAGAGAGAGGGAGAGAAAGAGAGGGAGCGAGAGAGAGAGGAGAGAGAGAGAGAGAGAGACTCAGTCTCTGTCTGTAGTGTTGTCGTGTACAGAGAGCACAGATGGCCTTGTCTGAAAAGAGAAACTCTTGCTTGTTTTGTCATGTGTAATTAAGTTGAAGGTGAGATGGAAGACAGTCTTCCTAACACCGTGCTTTGATTAAGTTCTTAACTCAGACAGTACAGTCAGTTGTCAAGTCAGTTGTCAAGTCAGTTGTCAAGTCAGTTGTCAAGTCAGTTGTCAAGTCAGTTGTCATGTCAGTTGTCAAGTCAGTTGTCAAGTCAGTTGTCAAGTCAGTTGTCAAGTCAGTTGTCAAGTCAGTTGTCATGTCAGTTGTCAAGTCAGTTGTCAAGTCAGTTGTCAAGCTGACACCAACAGGTTTTTACATATGTGACCCTTATGACGGTGGGTTGAAGTCGTGAAGTGTTATCAATACTACTGCATTAGGTCAATAGTACTGCATTAGGTCAATACTACTGCATTAGGTCAATACTACTGCATTAGGTCAATACTACTGCATTAGGTCAGTACTACTGCATTAGGTCAATACTACTGCATTAGGTCAATACTACTGCATTAGGTCAATACTACTGCATTAGGTCAGTACTACTGCATTAGGTTAGTACTACTGTATTAGGTCAGTACTACTGTATTAGGTCAATACTACTGTATTAGGTCAATACTACTGCATTAGGTCAATACTACTGCATTAGGTCAATACTACTGCATTAGGTCAATACTACTGTATTAGGTCAATACTACTGCATTAGGTCAATACTACTGCATTAGGCCAATACTACTGTATTAGGTCAATACTACTGCATTAAGTCAATACTACTGCATTAGGTCAATACTACTGTATTAGGTCTGTACTACTGCATTAGGTCAGTACTACTGTATTTGGTCAGTACTACTGCATTAGGTTAGTGCTACTGCATTAGGTCAATACTACTGCATTAGGTCAATACTACTGTATTAGGTCAGTACTACTGTGTTAGGTCAATACTACTGCATTAGGTTAATACTACTGCATTAGGTCAATACTACTGTATTAGGTCTGTACTACTGCATTAGGTCAGTACTACTGTATTAGGTCAGTACTACTGCATTAGGTTAGTACTAGGTCAATACTACTGCATTAGGTCAATACTACTGCATTAGGTCAATACTACTGCATTAGGCCAATACTACTGCATTAGGTCAGTACTACTACATTAGGTCAATACTACTGCATTAGGTCAATACTACTGTATTAGGTCAATACTACTGCATTAGGTCAATACTACTGTATTAGGTCTGTACTACTGCATTAGGTCAGTACTACTGTATTTGGTCAGTACTACTGCATTAGGTTAGTGCTACTGCATTAGGTCAATACTACTGCATTAGGTCAATACTACTGTATTAGGTCAGTACTACTGTGTTAGGTCAATACTACTGCATTAGGTTAATACTACTGCATTAGGTCAATACTACTGTACTAGGTCAATACTACTGCATTAGGTCAATACTACTGTATTAGGTCAATACTACTGCATTAGGTCAATACTACTGCATTAGGTCAATACTACTGCATTAGGCCAATACTACTGTATTAGGTCAATACTACTGCATTAGGTCAATACTACTGCATTAGGTCAGTACTACTGCATTAGGTCAATAGTACTGCATTAGGTCAATACTACTGCATTAGGCCAATACTACTGCATTAGGTCAATACTACTGCATTAGGTCAATACTACTGCATTAGGCCAATACTACTGTATTAGGTCAATACTACTACATTAGGTCAATACTACTACATTAGGCCAATACTACTGTATTAGGTCAATACTACTGCATTAGGTCAATACTACTGCATTAGGTCAATACTACTGTATTAGGTCTGTACTACTGCATTAGGTCAGTACTACTGTATTTGGTCAGTACTACTGCATTAGGTTAGTGCTACTGCATTAGGTCAATACTACTGCATTAGGTCAATACTACTGTATTAGGTCAGTACTACTGTGTTAGGTCAATACTACTGCATTAGGTTAATACTACTGCATTAGGTCAATACTACTGTATTAGGTCTGTACTACTGCATTAGGTCAGTACTACTGTATTTGGTCAGTACTACTGTATTAGGTTAGTACTACTGCATTAGGTCAATACTACTGTATTAGGTCAATACTACTGCATTAGGTCAATACTACTGCATTAGGTTAGTACTACTGCATTAGGTCAATACTACTGTATTAGGTCAGTACTACTGTGTTAGGTCAATACTACTGCATTAGGTCAATACTACTGTATTTGGTCAGTACTACTGTGTTAGGTCAATACTACTGCATTAGGTCAATACTACTGTATTTGGTCAGTACTACTGCATTAGGTTAGTACTACTGCATTAGGTTAGTACTACTGCATTAGGTCAATACTACTGCATTAGGTCAATACTACTGTATTTGGTCAGTACTACTGCATTAGGTTAGTACTACTGCATTAGGTTAGTACTACTGCATTAGGTCAATACTACTGCATTAGGTCAATACTACTGTATTAGATCAGTACTACTGCATTAGGTCAGTACTACTGCATTAGGTTAGTACTACTGCATTAGGTCAATACTACTGCATTAGGTCAATACTACTGTATTAGGTCAGTACTACTGCATTAGGTTAGTACTACTGCATTAGGTTAGTACTACTGCATTAGGTCAATACTACTGCATTAGGTCAATACTACTGTATTAGATCAGTACTACTGCATTAGGTCAGTACTACTGCATTAGGTTAGTACTACTGCATTAGGTCAATACTACTGCATTAGGTCAATACTACTGTATTAGATCAGTACTACTGCATTAGGTCAATGCTACTGCATTAGGTCAATACTACTGCATTAGGTCAATACTACTGCATTAGGTCAGTACTACTGCATTAGGTCAGTACTACTGCATTAGGTCAATACTACTGCATTAGGTCAATACTACTGTATTAGGTCAATACTACTGCATTAGGTCAGTACTACTGCATTAGGTCAGTACTACTGAATCAGAAGAAAGACATTGAGAGTTGTGTGAGTGAACAAGACTTGATAGTCAAGGAGCAGGTGGATGGTATCCCAGCTGCCCCGGTGTAGTCGGTCCTACCACAGAGCAACAGCCAGATAGAGAGAGCCGAACAGATGGGTACAGGAGGAGATAGGATGAGAGGGGACCCCAAATCAGCACCTTTACAGTCCTCAAGGAAAAAGTTACTCTGACTAACACCTGTTTCACCACTCTCTCTCTCTCTGTCTCTCTCTCTCTCTCTCCCTCTCTCTCTCTGCCCTCTCTCTCTCTCTCTCTCTCTCTCTCTCTCTCTGTCTCTCTCTCTCTCTCTCTCTCTCTCTTTCTCTCTCTCTCTCTCTCTCTCTGTCTCTGTCTCCCTGTGTTACAGGATCAGCTATAAGACAGCGTACCGTAGGGGTGTGAGGACTATGTACAGAAGGCGTTCTCAGTGTTGCCCAGGCTTCTACGAGAACGGAGACCTGTGTGTCCGTAAGTAACAGTCCTCTGTCTCCTGTCTCTTCTTTACACAGTTCTGGTTGGAACATTCCGGAATCAGAAGGGAATAAGCAGGACATCTGGGAACCCTCTTAACAGGGATTTCTGGAAAATCTGGGAATGTTGGGACAATTCAGGGAATTTCGTCAGCAACCCTACTTTGTCTCCCGTCGTACTGGTCCATCTTAATAAGCAACAGTTTTACAGTCTCCATGAATAGGGAATGGTCTTGATCCACGTAATAGAGTCATGAAAGAGACTCTACAACAACTCTTCTCTTAGATATTCATACTCTCTGCCAGATCTTCCTCACAATCAGCCAAATCCAAATCCTTTTATGTTTTTATTCATTTATTCCCTTTTGATATCAGTCAAATGTATTCAGTACTTCATTTGACCAGCTCTAAGCTTTAGTTTTTCAGCATCCAATATGTTTAGGGTTTTCCCCCTGCTACTGGGAACTCATTGGTGATCCCTGCTACTGGGAACCCATTGGTGGTCCCCCTGCTACTGGGAACCCATTGGTGATCTCACCTGCTACTGGGAAACCATTGGTGATCTCACCTCAGACCTACTGGGAACCCATTGGTGATCCCCTGCTACTGGGAACCCATTGGTGGTCCACCTGCTACTGGGAACCCATTGGTGATCCCCCTGCTACTGGGAACCCATTAGTGGTCCCCCTGCTACTGGGACCCCATTGGTGATCCCCCTGCTACTGGGAACCCATTGGGGATCTCACCTCAGACCTACTGGGAAACCATTGGTGGTCCCTGCTGCTGGGAACCCATTGGTGGTCCCCCTGCTACTGGGACCCCATTGGTGATCCCCCTGCTACTGGGAACCCATTGGGGATCTTACCTCAGACCTACTGGGAACCCATTGGTGATCTCACCTCAGACCTACTGGGAACCCATTGGTGGTCCCCCTGCTAATGGGAACCCATTGGTGATCCCCCTGCTACTGGGAACCCATTGGTGATCTCACCTCAGACCTACTGGGAAACCATTGGTGGTCCCCCTGCTACTGGGAACCCATTGGTGGTCCCCCTGCTACTGGGAACCCATTGGTGGTCCCCCTGCTACTGGGAACCCATTGGTGGTCCCCCTGCTACTGGGAACCCATTGATGATCTCACCTCAGACCTACTGGGAACACATTGGTGATCTCACCTGCTACTGGGACACCATTGGTAATCTCACCTCAGACCTACTGGGAACCCATTGGTGATCCCCCTGCTACTGGGACCCCATTGGTGATCTCACCTCGTCACAGATAAAAGACCTGCATCACTACATTTTCCTTCAGCTCCGTATTGATGTGGACTGTGTGTTAGAGATACTCAACACCTAAAGCCACGTACTGTAACCTCACTGGGTTCTTCGACTAACAATACGGCCAACGATTTCTTTGAAGGATGAATCATGGAAGCCTCGTATTGAAGCGAGTTCATCTCCAACGCCCCGAGAGGGAGGAGAGTATAGACGGTATTAGAAATAAACAGAGAGAGGAAGTTGATTGAAGGATATCTTCAGCCTCTCCTTTCTTTTTTTAAGTGTAGTATAGATTCTGAGTCATTTAGTGATTTATTCATTTTTAGTCTAACTTCACAATTAAATGAATGTTTAATCATTTAAATACATTGGGCTTTTATCACGTTTCTCTCTAGTAATTACACCGTTATTTTCATTGTGTCAATCAAACTAACTCATAAATCTCCAATGCTCTACTGTACATCTCTATTAGAGATATAAGTACATCTTGAAAACAACCTGTCTAACATCTACTATAGACCAGGGCCCTATTCCCTATATAGTGGTACTACTATAGACCAGAGCCCTATTCCCTATATAGTGGTACTACTATAGACCAGAGCCCTATTCCCTATATAGTGGTACTACTATAGACCAGAGCCCTATTCCCTATATAGTGGTACTACTATAGACCAGAGCCCTATTCCCTATATAGTGTACTACTATAGACCAGAGCCCTATTCCCTATATAGTGGTACTACTATAGACCAGAGCCCTATTCCCTATATAGTGGTACTACTATAGACCAGAGCCCTATTCCCTATATAGTGTACTACCATAGACCAGGGCCCTATTCCCTATATAGTGGTACTACTATAGACCAGAGCCCTATTCCCTATATAGTGGTACTACTATAGACCAGAGCCCTATTCCCTATATAGTGTACTACTATAGACCAGAGTCCTATTCCCTATATAGTGGTACTACTATAGACCAGAGCCCTATTCCCTATATAGTGGTACTACTATAGACCAGAGCCCTATTCCCTATATAGTGGTACTACTATAGACCAGAGCCCTATTCCCTATATAGTGGAACTACTATAGACCAGGGCTCTATTCCCTATATAGTGGTACTACTATAGACCAGAGCCCTATTCCCTATATAGTGGTACTACTATAGACCAGAGCACTATTCCCTATATAGTGGTACTACTATAGACCAGAGTCCTATTCCCTATATAGTGGTACTACTATAGACCAGAGTCCTATTCCCTATATAGTGGTACTACTATAGACCAGAGCCCTATTCCCTATATAGTGGTACTACTATAGACCAGAGCCCTATTCCTTATATAGTGGAACTACTATAGACAAGGGCCCTATTCCCTATATAGTGGTACTACTATAGACCAGAGCCCTATTCCCTATATAGTGGTACTACTATAGACCAGAGCCCTATTCCCTATATAGTGGTACTACTATAGACCAGAGTCCTATTCCCTATATAGTGGTACTACTATAGACCAGAGCCCTATTCCCTATATAGTGGTACTACTATAGACCAGAGCCCTATTCCCTATATAGTGGTACTACTATAGACCAGAGCCCTATTCCCTATATAGTGGTACTACTATAGACCAGAGCCCTATTCCCTATATAGTGATACTACTATAGACCAGAGCCCTATTCCCTATATAGTGGTACTACTATAGACCAGAGCCCTATTCCCTATATAGTGGTACTACTATAGACCAGGGCCCTATTCCCTATATAGTGGTACTACTATAGACCAGGGCCCTATTCCCTATATAGTGGTACTACTATAGACCAGAGCCCTATTCCCTATATAGTGGTACTACTATAGACCAGAGCCCTATTCCCTATATAGTGGTACTACTATAGACCAGAGCCCTATTCCCTATATAGTGGTACTACTATAGACCAGAGCCCTATTCCCTATATAGTGGTACTACTATTGACCAGAGTCCTATTCCCTATATAGTGGTACTACTATAGACCAGAGCCCTATTCCCTATATAGTGGTACTACTATAGACCAGAGCCCTATTCCCTATATAGTGGTACTACTATAGACCAGAGCCCTATTCCCTATATAGTGGTACTACTATAGACCAGAGCCCTATTCCCTATATAGTGGTACTACTATAGACCAGAGCCCTATTCCCAATATAGTGCACTACTATAGACCAGAGCCCTATTCCCTATATAGTAGTAGTACTATAGACCAGAGCCCTATTCCCTATATAGTGGTACTACTATAGACCAGAGCCCTATTCCCTATATAGTGGAACTACTATAGACCAGAGCCCTATTCCCTATATAGTGGTACTACTATAGACCAGAGCCCTATTCCCTATATAGTGGTACTACTATAGACCAGAGCCCTATTCCCTATATAGTGGTACTACTATAGACCAGAGCCCTATTCCCTATATAGTGGTACTACTATAGACCAGAGCCCTATTCCCTATATAGTGGTACTACTATAGACCAGAGCCCTATTCCCAATATAGTGCACTACTATAGACCAGAGCCCTATTCCCTATATAGTAGTAGTACTATAGACCAGAGCCCTATTCCCTATATAGTGGTACTACTATAGACCAGAGCCCTATTCCCTATATAGTGGAACTACTATAGACCAGAGCCCTATTCCCTATATAGTGGTACTACTATAGACCAGAGCCCTATTCCCTATATAGTGGTACTACTATAGACCAGAGCCCTATTCCCTATATAGTGGTACTACTATAGACCAGAGCCCTATTCCCTATATAGTGGTACTACCATAGACCAGGGCCCTATTCCCTATATAGTGGTACTACTATAGACCAGAGCCCTATTCCCTATATAGTGGTACTACTATAGACCAGAGCCCTATTCCCTATATAGTGGTACTACCATAGACCAGGGCCCTATTCCCTATATAGTGGTACTACTATAGACCAGAGCCCTATTCCCTATATAGTGGTACTACTATAGACCAGAGCCCTATTCCCTATATAGTGGTACTACTATAGACCAGAGCCCTATTCCCAATATAGTGCACTACTATAGACCAGAGCCCTATTCCCTATGTAGTGGTACTACTATAGACCAGAGCCCTATTCCCTATATAGTGGTACTACTATAGACCAGGGCCCTATTCCCTATGTAGTGGTACTACTATAGACCAGGGCCCTATTCCCTATATAGTGGTACTACTATAGACCAGGGCCCTATTCCCTATGTAGTGGTACTACTATAGACCAGGGCCCTATTCCCTATATAGTGGTGCTACTATAGACCAGGGCCCTATTCCCTATGTAGTGGTACTACTATAGACCAGGGCCCTATTCCCTATGTAGTGGTACTACTATAGACCAGAGCCCTATTCCCTATGTAGTGGTACTACTATAGACCAGAGCCCTATTCCCTATGTAGTGGTACTACTATAGACCAGGGTCCTATTCCCTATGTAGTGGTACTACTATAGACCAGAGCCCTATTCCCTATATAGTGGTACTACTATAGACCAGAGCTCTATTCCCTATATAGTGGTACTACTATAGACCAGGGTCCTATTCCCTATGTAGTGGTACTACTATAGACCAGAGCCCTATTCCCTATATAGTGGTACTACTATAGACCAGAGCTCTATTCCCTATATAGTGGTACTACTATAGACCAGGGTCCTATTCCCTATGTAGTGGTACTACTATAGACCAGAGCCCTATTCCCTATATAGTGGTACTACTATAGACCAGAGCCCTATTCCCTATATAGTGGTACTACTATAGACCAGAGCCCTATTCCCTATATAGTGGTACTACTATAGACCAGAGCCCTATTCCCTATATAGTGCACTACTATAGACCAGAGTCCTATTCCCTATATAGTGGTACTACTATAGACCAGAGCCCTATTCCCTATATAGTGGAACTACTATAGACCAGAGCCCTATTCCCTATATAGTGGAACTACTATAGACCAGAGCCCTATTCCCTATATAGTGGTACTACTATAGACCAGAGCCCTATTCCCTATATAGTGGAACTACTATAGACCAGAGCCCTATTCCCTATATAGTGGTACTACTATAGACCAGAGCCCTATTCCCTATATAGTGGTACTACTATAGACCAGAGCCCTATTCCCTATATAGTGGTACTACTATAGACCAGAGCCCTATTCCCTATATAGTGCACTACTATAGACCAGAGTCCTATTCCCTATATAGTGGTACTACTATAGACCAGAGCCCTATTCCCTATATAGTGGTACTACTATAGACCAGGGTCCTATTCCCTATGTAGTGGTACTACTATAGACCAGAGCCCTATTCCCTATGTAGTGGAACTACTCCCTACTTGAAGATGTCGTTCCCATAGCAACGATTAAAACATTCCCTAACCAGAAACCGTGGATTGATGGCAGCATTCGTGTGAAACTGAAAGCGCGAACCACTGCTTTTAATCAGGGCAAGGTGTCTGGTAACATGACCGAATACAAACAGTGCAGCTATTCCCTCCGCAAGGCTATCAAACAAGCTAAGCGCCAGTACAGAGACAAAGTAGAATCTCAATTCAACGGCTCAGACACAAGAGGCATGTGGCAGGGTCTACAGTCAATCACGGACTACAGGAAGAAATCCAGCCCAGTCACGGACCAGGATGTCTTGCTCCCAGGCAGACTAAATAACTTTTTTGCCCGCTTTGAGGACAATACAGTGCCACTGACACGGCCTGCAACGAAAACATGCGGTCTCTCCTTCACTGCAGCCGAGGTGAGTAAGACATTTAAACGTGTTAACCCTCGCAAGGCTGCAGGCCCAGATGGCATCCCCAGCCGCGCCCTCAGAGCATGCGCAGACCAGCTGGCCGGTGTGTTTACGGACATATTCAATCAATCCCTATACCAGTCTGCTGTTCCCACATGCTTCAAGAGGGCCACCATTGTTCCTGTTCCCAAGAAAGCTAAGGTAACTGAGCTAAACGACTACCGCCCCGTAGCACTCACATCCGTCATCATGAAGTGCTTTGAGAGACTAGTCAAGGACCATATCACCTCCACCCTACCTGACACCCTAGACCCACTCCAATTTGCTTACCGCCCAAATAGGTCCACAGACGATGCAATCTCAACCACACTGCACACTGCCCTAACCCATCTGGACAAGAGGAATACCTATGTGAGAATGCTGTTCATCGACTACAGCTCGGCATTCAACACCATAGTACCCTCCAAGCTCTTCATCAAGCTCGAGACCCTGGGTCTCGACCCCGCCCTGTGCAACTGGGTACTGGACTTCCTGACGGGCCGCCCCCAGGTGGTGAGGGTAGGCAACAACATCTCCTCCCCGCTGATCCTCAACACTGGGGCCCCACAAGGGTGCGTTCTGAGCCCTCTCCTGTACTCCCTGTTCACCCACGACTGCGTGGCCACGCACGCCTCCAACTCAATCATCAAGTTTGCGGACGACACAACAGTGGTAGGCTTGATTACCAACAACGATGAGACGGCCTACAGGGAGGAGGTGAGGGCCCTCGGAGTGTGGTGTCAGGAAAATAACCTCACACTCAACGTCAACAAAACTAAGGAGATGATTGTGGACTTCAGGAAACAGCAGAGGGAACACCCCCCTATCCACATCGATGGAACAGTAGTGGAGAGGGTAGCAAGTTTTAAGTTCCTCGGCATACACATCACAGACAAACTGAATTGGTCCACTCACACAGACAGCATCGTGAAGAAGGCGCAGCAGCGCCTCTTCAACCTCAGGAGGCTGAAGAAATTCGGCTTGTCACCAAAAGCACTCTCAAACTTCTACAGATGCACAATCGAGAGCATCCTGGCGGGCTGTATCACCGCCTGGTATGGCAACTGCACCGCCCTCAACCGTAAGGCTCTCCAGAGGGTAGTGAGGTCTGCACAACGCATCACCGGGGGCAAACTACCTGCCCTCCAGGACACCTACACCACCCGATGTCACAGGAAGGCCATAAAGATCATCAAGGACATCAACCACCCGAGCCACTGCCTGTTCACCCCGCTATCATCCAGAAGGCGAGGTCAGTACAGGTGCATCAAAGCTGGGACCGAGAGACTGAAAAACAGCTTCTATCTCAAGGCCATCAGACTGTTAAACAGCCACCACTAACACTGACACTGACTCAACTCCAGCCACTTTAATAATGGGAATTGATAGGAAATGACGTAAATATATCACTAGCCACTTTAAACAATGCTACCTTATATAAATGTTACTTACCCTACATTATTCATCTCATATGCATACGTATATACTGTACTCTATATCATCGACGGTATCCTTATGTAATACATGTATCACTAGCCACTTTATACTATACTATGCCACTTTGTTTACATACTCATCTCATATGTATATACTGTACTCGATACCATCTACTGTATCTTGCCTATGCTGCTCTGTACCATCACTCATTCATATATCCTTATGTACATATTCTTTATCCCCTTACACTGTGTACAAGACAGTAGTTTTGGAATTGTTAGTTAGATTACTTGTTATTACTGCATTGTCGGAACTAGAAGCACAAGCATTTCGCTACACTCGCACTAACATCTGCTAACCATGTGTATGTGACAAATAAAATTTGATTTGATTTGATTTGACCAGAGCCCTATTCCCTATATAGTGGAACTACTATAGACCAGAGCCCTATTCCCTACATAGTGGTACTACCATAGACCAGAGCCCTATTCCCTATATAGTGTACTACTATAGACCAGGGCCCTATATAGTGGTACTACTATAGACCAGAGCCCTATATAGTGGTACTACTATAGACCAGAGCCCTATTCCCTATATAGTGCACTACTATAGACCAGAGCCCTATTCCCTATATAGTGGAACTACTATAGCCCAGGGCCCTATTCCCAATATAGTGCACTACTATAGACCAGAGCCCTATTCCCTATATAGTGCACTACTATAGACCAGAGCCCTATATAGTGGTACTACTATAGACCAGAGCCCTATTCCCTATATAGTGCACTACTATAGACCAGAGCCCTATTCCCTATATAGTGGAACTACTATAGACCAGAGCCCTATTCCCTATATAGTGGAACTACTATAGACCAGAGCCCTATTCCCTATATAGTGGAACTACTATAGACCAGAGCCCTATTCCCTACATAGTGGTACTACCATAGACCAGAGCCCTATTCCCTATATAGTGGTACTACTATAGACCAGAGCCCTATATAGTGGTACTACTATAGACCAGAGCCCTATTCCCTATATAGTGCACTACTATAGACCAGAGCCCTATTCCCTATATAGTGGAACTACTATAGCCCAGGGCCCTATTCCCAATATAGTGCACTACTATAGACCAGAGCCCTATTCCCTATATAGTGCACTACTATAGACCAGAGCCCTATATAGTGGTACTACTATAGACCAGAGCCCTATTCCCTATATAGTGCACTACTATAGACCAGAGCCCTATTCCCTATATAGTGGAACTACTATAGCCCAGGGCCCTATTCCCAATATAGTGCACTACTATAGACCAGAGCCCTATTCCCTATATAGTGCACTACTATAGACCAGAGCCCTATTCCCTATATAGTGCACTACTATAGATTAGAGCCCTATTCCCTATATAGTGCACTACTATAGACCAGAGCCCTATTCCCTATATAGTGGTACTACTATAGACCAGAGCCCTATTCCCTATATAGTGCACTACTATAGACCAGAGCCCTATTCCCTAAATAGTGGTACTACTATAGACCAGAGCCCTATTCCCTATATAGTGGTACTACTATAGACCAGAGCCCTATTCCCTATATAGTGGTACTACTATAGACCAGAGCCCTATTCCCTATATAGTGCACTACTATAGACCAGAGCCCTATTCCCTATGTAGTGGTACTACTATAGACCAGAGCCCTATTCCCTATATAGTTGTACTACTATAGACCAGAGCCCTATTCCCTATATAGTGGTACTACTATAGACCAGGGCCCTTATTCCCTATATAGTGGTACTACTATAGACCAGAGCCCTATTCCCTATATAGTGGTACTACTATAGACCAGAGCCCTATTCCCTATATAGTGGTACTACTATAGACCAGAGCCCTATTCCCTATATAGTGGTACTACCATAGACCAGAGCCCTATTCCCTATGTAGTGCACTACTTTTGACCAGAGCCTTATTCCCTATATAGTACACTACTATAGACCGTAGTGCTCTACATAGGGAATAGGGTGCCAGGTGGGACACTACCCTGGTGTCTCCTTGATCTTAGATCCAGCCGTTAACTAACAGACATCGATGATTCAGTCTACAGGCTAAACTGAATGAGACAGTGTTTGTCCTCTCAGGTCATAAAGCAGTAGAGGAATGAATGAGAGGAGGAGAGAGAGATCGGCCCGGGGGAGCCGTGATTAGAGGTTCTATTGTGTTTCTGCTTGTAAAAAAAAAAGCTATTTTAAAGACCGGTTCCTCCTGGAGTGCTGTTCGGTCCCCTGGGGGTCGAGGGAGACAAACACGAGCAGATGTTATTGGCTGTGTGTAGGGGAGTGAGGGTGAAGGGTATGTGTGTGTGTGTGTGTGTGTGTGTGTGTGTGTGTGTGTGTGTGTGTGTGTTTCATTGCTTGCTGTTTGGGGTTTTAGGCTGAGTCTCTGAGCACTTTGTGTCACCAGCTGATATAAAAAGGGCTTTATAAATAAATATTATTGATTGTATGTGTGTGTATGTTTGAGTGTGTGTGCGTGTGTGTGTGTGTGTGTGTGTGTGTGTGTGTGTGTGTGTGTGTGTGTGTGTGTGTGTGTGTGTGTGTGTGTGGTTTCCTCTTCTGATAACAGACTGGGGGTAGAGACTGGGGTTAGAGGTTTCCTCTTCTGATAGGAGACTGGGGGTAGAGGTTTCCTCTTCTGATAGGAGACTGGGGGTAGAGGTTTCCTCTTCTGATAGGAGACTGAGGGTAGAGGTTTCCTCTTCTGATAGGAGACTGGGGGTTAGAGACTGGGGGTAGAGGTTTCCTCTTCTGATAGGAGACTGGGGGTAGAGGTTTCCTCTTCTGATAGGAGACTGGGGGTTAGAGATTTCCTCTTCTGATAGGAGACTGGGGGTAGAGGTTTCCTCGTCTGATAGGAGACTGGGGGTTAGAGGTTTCCTCTTCTGATAGGAGACTGGGGGTTAGAGGTTTCCTCTTCTGATAGGAGACTGGGGGTAGAGGTTTCCTCTTCTGATAGGAGACTGGGGGTTAGAGGTTTCCTCTTCTGATAGGAGACTGGGGGTAGAGGTTTCCTCTTCTGATAGGAGACTGGGGGTTAGAGGTTTCCTCTTCTGATAGGAGACTGGGGGTTAGAGGTTTCCTCTTCTGATAGGAGACTGGGGGTAGAGGTTTCCTCTTCTGATAGGAGACTGGGGGGTAGAGACTGGGGTTAGAGGTTTCCTCTTCTGATAGGAGACTGGGGGTAGAGGTTTCCTCTTCTGATAGGAGACTGGGGGTAGAGGTTTCCTCTTCTGATAGGAGACTGGGGGTTAGAGACTGGGGGTAGAGGTTTCCTCTTCTGATAGGAGACTGGGGGTTAGAGGTTTCCTCTTCTGATAGGAGACTGGGGGTTAGAGACTGGGGGTTAGAGGTTTCCTCTTCTGATAGGAGACTGGGGGTTAGAGACTGGGGGTTAGAGGTTTCCTCTTCTGATAGGAGACTGGGGTTAGAGACTGGGGTTAGAGGTTTCCTCTTCTGATAGGAGACTGGGGGTTAGAGACTGGGGGTAGAGGTTTCCTCTTCTGATAGGAGACTGGGGGTTAGAGGTTTCCTCTTCTGATAGGAGACTGGGGGTTAGAGGTTTCCTCTTCTGATAGGAGACTGGGGGTTAGAGGTTTCCTCTTCTGATAGGAGACTGAGGGTAGAGGTTTCCTCTTCTGATAGGAGACTGGGGGTTAGAGACTGGGGCTAGAGGTTTCCTCTTCTGATAGGAGACTGGGGGTTAGAGGTTTCCTCTTCTGATAGGAGACTGGGGGTTAGAGGTTTCCTCTTCTGATAGGAGACTGGGGGTTAGAGGTTTCCTCTTCTGATAGGAGACTGGGGGTAGAGGTTTCCTCTTCTGATAGGAGACTGTGGGTAGAGGTTTCCTCTTCTGATAGGAGACTGGGGGTTAGAGACTGGGGGTAGAGGTTTCCTCTTCTGATAGGAGACTGGGGGTAGAGGTTTCCTCTTCTGATAGGAGACTGGGGGTAGAGGTTTCCTCTTCTGATAGGAGACTGGGGGTAGAGGTTTCCTCTTCTGATAGGAGACTGGGGGTTAGAGGTTTCCTCTTCTGATAGGAGACTGGGGGTAGAGGTTTCCTCTTCTGATAGGAGACTGGGGGTAGAGGTTTCCTCTTCTGATAGGAGACTGGGGGTAGAGGTTTCCTCTTCTGATAGGAGACTGGGGGTAGAGGTTTCCTCTTCTGATAGGAGACTGGGGGTTAGAGGTTTCCTCTTCTGATAACAGACTGGGGGTTAGAGGTTTCCTCTTCTGATAGGAGACTGGGGGTTAGAGGTTTCCTCTTCTGATAACAGACTGGGGGTTAGAGGTTTCCTCTTCTGATAGGAGACTGGGGGTTAGAGGTTTCCTCTTCTGATAGGAGACTGGGGGTAGAGGTTTCCTCTTCTGATAGGAGACTGGGGGGTAGAGGTTTCCTTTTCTGATAGGAGACTGGGGGTTAGAGACTGGGGGTTAGAGGTTTCCTCTTCTGATAGGAGACTGGGGGTAGAGGTTTCCTCTTCTGATAGGAGACTGGGGGTTAGAGGTTTCCTCTTCTGATAGGAGACTGGGTTAGAGGTTTCCTCTTCTGATAGGACACTGGGGGTAGAGGTTTCCTCTTCTGATAACAGACTGGGGGTAGAGACTGGGGGTAGAGGTTTCCTCTTCTGATAACAGACTGGGGGTAGAGACTGGGGTTAGAGGTTTCCTCTTCTGATAGGAGACTGGGGGTTAGAGGTTTCCTCTTCTGATAGGAGACTGGGGGTAGAGGTTTCCTCTTCTGATAGGAGACTGGGGGGTAGAGACAGGGGTTAGAGGTTTCCTCTTCTGATAGGAGACTGGGGGTAGAGGTTTCCTCTTCTGATAGGAGACTGGGGGTAGAGGTTTCCTCTTCTGATAGGAGACTGGGGGTTAGAGACTGGGGTTAGAGGTTTCCTCTTCTGATAGGAGACTGGGGGTTAGAGACTGGGGGTTAGAGGTTTCCTCTTCTGATAGGAGACTGGGGGTTAGAGACTGGGGGTTAGAGGTTTCCTCTTCTGATAGGAGACTGGGGTTAGAGACTGGGGTTAGAGGTTTCCTCTTCTGATAGGAGACTGGGGGTTAGAGACTGGGGGTAGAGGTTTCCTCTTCTGATAGGAGACTGGGGGTTAGAGGTTTCCTCTTCTGATAGGAGACTGGGGGTTAGAGGTTTCCTCTTCTGATAGGAGACTGGGGGTTAGAGGTTTCCTCTTCTGATAGGAGACTGAGGGTAGAGGTTTCCTCTTCTGATAGGAGACTGGGGGTTAGAGACTGGGGGTAGAGGTTTCCTCTTCTGATAGGAGACTGGGGGTTAGAGGTTTCCTCTTCTGATAGGAGACTGGGGGTTAGAGGTTTCCTCTTCTGATAGGAGACTGGGGGTTAGAGGTTTCCTCTTCTGATAGGAGACTGGGGGTAGAGGTTTCCTCTTCTGATAGGAGACTGGGGGTAGAGGTTTCCTCTTCTGATAGGAGACTGGGGGTTAGAGACTGGGGGTAGAGGTTTCCTCTTCTGATAGGAGACTGGGGGTAGAGGTTTCCTCTTCTGATAGGAGACTGGGGGTAGAGGTTTCCTCTTCTGATAGGAGACTGGGGGTAGAGGTTTCCTCTTCTGATAGGAGACTGGGGGTTAGAGGTTTCCTCTTCTGATAGGAGACTGGGGGTAGAGGTTTCCTCTTCTGATAGGAGACTGGGGGTAGAGGTTTCCTCTTCTGATAGGAGACTGGGGGTAGAGGTTTCCTCTTCTGATAGGAGACTGGGGGTAGAGTTTTCCTCTTCTGATAGGAGACTGGGGGTTAGAGGTTTCCTCTTCTGATAACAGACTGGGGGTTAGAGGTTTCCTCTTCTGATAGGAGACTGGGGGTTAGAGGTTTCCTCTTCTGATAACAGACTGGGGGTTAGAGGTTTCCTCTTCTGATAGGAGACTGGGGGTTAGAGGTTTCCTCTTCTGATAGGAGACTGGGGGTAGAGGTTTCCTCTTCTGATAGGAGACTGGGGGGTAGAGGTTTCCTCTTCTGATAGGAGACTGGGGGTTAGAGACTGGGGGTTAGAGGTTTCCTCTTCTGATAGGAGACTGGGGGTAGAGGTTTCCTCTTCTGATAGGAGACTGGGGGTTAGAGGTTTCCTCTTCTGATAGGAGACTGGGTTAGAAGTTTCCTCTTCTGATAGGAGACTGGGGGTAGAGGTTTCCTCTTCTGATAACAGACTGGGGGTAGAGACTGGGGGTAGAGGTTTCCTCTTCTGATAACAGACTGGGGGTAGAGACTGGGGTTAGAGGTTTCCTCTTCTGATAGGAGACTGGGGGTAGAGGTTTCCTCTTCTGATAGGAGACTGGGGGTTAGAGGTTTCCTCTTCTGATAGGAGACTGGGGGTTAGAGGTTTCCTCTTCTGATAGGAGACTGGGGGTAGAGGTTTCCTCTTCTGATAGGAGACTGGGGGGTAGAGGTTTCCTCTTCTGATAGGAGACTGGGGTTAGAGACTGGGGGTTAGAGACTGGGGGTAGAGGTTTCCTCTTCTGATAGGAGACTGGGGGTTAGAGGTTTCCTCTTCTGATAGGAGACTGGGGGTAGAGGTTTCCTCTTCTGATAGGAGACTGGGGGTAGAGGTTTCCTCTTCTGATAGGAGACTGGGGGTTAGAGACTGGGGTTAGAGGTTTCCTCTTCTGATAGGAGACTGGGGGTAGAGGTTTCCTCTTCTGATAGGAGACTGGGGGTAGAGACTGGGGGTAGAGGTTTCCTCTTCTGATAGGAGACTGGGGGTAGAGGTTTCCTCTTCTTATAGGAGACTGGGGGTAGAGGTTTCCTCTTCTGATAGGAGACTGGGGGTTAGAGACTGGGGGTTAGAGGTTTCCTCTTCTGATAGGAGACTGGGGGTAGAGGTTTCCTCTTCTGATAGGAGACTGGGGGTAGAGACTGGGGGTAGAGGTTTCCTCTTCTGATAGGAGACTGGGGGTTAGAGACTGGGGGTTAGATGTTTCCTCTTCTGATAGGAGACTGGGGGTAGAGGTTTCCTCTTCTGATAGGAGACTGGGGGGTAGAGGTTTCCTCTTCTGATAGGAGACTGGGGGTTAGAGGTTTCCTCTTCTAATAGGAGACTGGGGGTTAGAGGTTTCCTCTTCTGATAGGAGACTGGGGGTAGAGGTTTCCTCTTCTGATAGGAGACTGGGGGTAGAGGTTTCCTCTTCTGATAGGAGACTGAGGGTAGAGGTTTCCTCTTCTGATAGGAGACTGGGGGTAGAGGTTTCCTCTTCTGATAGGAGACTGGGGGTTAGAGACTGGGGGTTAGAGGTTTCCTCTTCTGATAGGAGACTGGGGGTAGAGGTTTCCTCTTCTGATAGGAGACTGGGGGTTAGAGACTGGGGGTTAGAGGTTTCCTCTTCTGATAGGAGACTGGGGGTAGAGGTTTCCTCTTCTGATAGGAGACTGGGGGTTAGAGGTTTCCTCTTCTGATAGGAGACTGGGGGTAGAGGTTTCCTCTTCTGATAGGAGACTGGGGGTTAGAGGTTTCCTCTTCTGATAGGAGACTGGGGGTAGAGGTTTCCTCTTCTGATAGGAGACTGGGGGTAGAGGTTTCCTCTTCTGATAGGAGACTGGGGGTTAGAGACTGGGGGTTAGAGGTTTCCTCTTCTGATAGGAGACTGGGGGTAGAGGTTTCCTCTTCTGATAGGAGACTGGGGGTAGAGGTTTCCTCTTCTGATTGGAGACTGGGGGTTAGAGACTGGGGGTTAGAGGTTTCCTCTTCTGATAGGAGACTGGGGGTAGAGGTTTCCTCTTCTGATAGGAGACTGGGGGTTAGAGACAGGGGGTTAGAGGTTTCCTCTTCTGATAGGAGACTGGGGGTAGAGGTTTCCTCTTCTGATAGGAGACTGGGGGTAGAGGTTTCCTCTTCTGATAGGAGACTGGGGGTTAGAGACTGGGGGTTAGAGGTTTCCTCTTCTGATAGGAGACTGGGGGTAGAGGTTTCCTCTTCTGATAGGAGACTGGGGGTTAGAGACTGGGGGTAGAGGTTTCCTCTTCTGATAGGAGACTGGGGGTAGAGGTTTCCTATTCTGATAGTAGACTGGGGGTTAGAAGTTTCCTCTTCTGATAGGAGACTGGGGGTTAGAGACTGGGGGTTAGAGGTTTCCTCTTCTGATAGGAGACTGGGGGTTAGAGACTGGGGGTAGAGGTTTCCTCTTCTGATAGGAGACTGGGGGTAGAGGTTTCCTCTTCTGATAGGAGACTGGGGGTAGAGGTTTCCTCTTCTGATAGGAGACTGGGGGTAGAGGTTTCCTCTTCTGATAGGAGACTGGGGGTTAGAGGTTTCCTCTTCTGATAGGAGACTGGGGGTAGAGGTTTCCTCTTCTGATAGGAGACTGGGGGTAGAGGTTTCCTCTTCTGATAGGAGACTGGGGGTTAGAGACTGGGGGTAGAGGTTTCCTCTTCTGATAGGAGACTGGAGGTTAGAGGTTTCCTCTTCTGATAGGAGACTGGGGGTAGAGGTTTCCTCTTCTGATAGGAGACTGGGGTTAGAGACTGGGGGTTAGAGGTTTCCTCTTCTGATAGGAGACTGGGGGTTAGAGGTTTCCTCTTCTGATAGGAGACTGGGGGTTAGAGGTTTCCTCTTCTGATAGGAGACTGGGGGTAGAGGTTTCCTCTTCTGATAGGAGACTGGGGGTAGAGGTTTCCTCTTCTGATAGGAGACTGGGGTTAGAGACTGGGGGTTAGAGGTTTCCTCTTCTGATAGGAGACTGGGGGTTAGAGGTTTCCTCTTCTGATAGGAGACTGGGGGTTAGAGGTTTCCTCTTCTGATAGGAGACTGGGGGTTAGAGGTTTCCTCTTCTGATAGGAGACTGGGGGTAGAGGTTTCCTCTTCTGATAGGAGACTGGGGGTTAGAGGTTTCCTCTTCTGATAGGAGACTGGGGGTAGAGGTTTCCTCTTCTGATAGGAGACTGGGGGTAGAGGTTTCCTCTTCTGATGGGAGACTGGGGGTTAGAGGTTTCCTCTTCTGATAGGAGACTGGGGGTTAGAGACTGGGGGTAGAGGTTTCCTCTTCTGATAGGAGACTGGGGGTTAGATGTTCCCTCTTCTGATAGGAGACTGGGGGTTAGAGACTGGGGGTAGAGGTTTCCTCTTCTGATAGGAGACTGGGGGTAGAGGTTTCCTCTTCTGATAGGAGACTGAGGGTTAGAGGTTTCCTCTTCTGATAGGAGACTGGGGGTAGAGGTTTCCTCTTCTGATAACAGACTGGGGTTAGAGACTGGGGGTTAGAGACTGGGGATAGAGGTTTCCTCTTCTGATAACAGACTGGGGTTAGAGACTGGGGGTAGAGGTTTCCTCTTCTGATAGGAGACTGGGGGTAGAGGTTTCCTCTTCTGATAGGAGACTGGGGGTAGAGGTTTCCTCTTCTGATAACAGACTGGGGTTAGAGACTGGGGGTAGAGGTTTCCTCTTCTGATAGGAGACTGGGGGTAGAGGTTTCCTCTTCTGATAGGAGACTGGGGTTAGAGACTGGGGGTAGAGGTTTCCTCTTCTGATAGGAGACTGGGGGTAGAGGTTTCCTCTTCTGATAGGAGACTGGAGTTAGAGGTTTCCTCTTCTGATAGGAGACTGGGGGTAGAGGTTTCCTCTTCTGATAGGAGACTGGGGGTAGAGGTTTCCTCTTCTGATAGGAGACTGGGGGTTAGAGGTTTCCTCTTCTGATAGGAGACTGGGGGTAGAGGTTTCCTCTTCTGATAACATACTGGGGTTAGAGGTTTCCTCTTCTGATAGGAGACTGGGGGTAGAGGTTTCCTCTTCTGATAGGAGACTGGGGGTAGAGGTTTCCTCTTCTGATAGGAGACTGGGGGTAGAGACTGGGGGTAGAGGTTTCCTCTTCTGATAGGAGACTGGGGGTTAGAGACTGGGGGTAGAGGTTTCCTCTTCTGATAGGAGACTGGGGGTAGAGGTTTCCTCTTCTGATAGGAGACTGGGGGTAGAGACTGGGGGTTAGAGGTTTCCTCTTTTGATAGGAGACTGGGGGTTAGAGACTGGGGGTTAGAGGTTTCCTCTTCTGATAACAGACTGGGGGTAGAGGTTTCCTCTTCTGATAGGAGACTGGGGGTAGAGGTTTCCTCTTCTGATAGGAGACTGGGGGTAGAGGTTTCCTCTTCTGATAGGAGACTGGGGGTTAGAGACTGGGGGTTAGAGGTTTCCTCTTCTGATAGGAGACTGGGGTTAGAGGTTTCCTCTTCTGATAGGAGACTGGGGGTAGAGGTTTCCTCTTCTGATAACAGACTGGGGGTAGAGGTTTCCTCTTCTGATAACAGACTGGGGGTTAGAGGTTTCCTCTTCTGATAGGAGACTGGGGTTAGAGGTTTCCTCTTCTGATAGGAGACTGGGGGTAGAGGTTTCCTCTTCTGATACCAGACTGGGGGTAGAGGTTTCCTCTTCTGATAACAGACTGGGGGTTAGAGGTTTCCTCTTCTGATAGGAGACTGGGGGTAGAGGTTTCCTCTTCTGATAGGAGACTGGGGGTAGAGGTTTCCTCTTCTGATAGGAGACTGAGGGTAGAGGTTTCCTCTTCTGATAGGAGACTGGGGGTAGAGGTTTCCTCTTCTGATAGGAGACTGGGGGTTAAAGGTTTCCTCTTCTGATAGGAGACTGGGGGTTAGAGGTTTCCTTTTCTGATAGGAGACTGGGGGTAGAGGTTTCCTCTTCTGATAGGAGACTGGGGGTTAGAGACTGGGGGTTAGAGGTTTCCTCTTCTGATAGGAGACTGGGGGTTAGAGGTTTCCTCTTCTGATAGGAGACTGGGGGTAGAGGTTTCCTCTTCTGATAGGAGACTGAGGGTAGAGGTTTCATCTTCTGATAGGAGACTGGGGGTAGAGGTTTCCTCTTCTGATAGGAGACTGGGGGTTAGAGACTGGGGGTTAGAGGTTTCCTCTTCTGATAGGAGACTGGGGGTAGAGGTTTCCTCTTCTGATAGGAGACTGGGGGTTAGAGGTTTCCTCTTCTGATAGGAGACTGGGGGTTAGAGGTTTCCTCTTCTGATAGGAGACTGGGGGTTAGAGGTTTCCTCTTCTGATAGGAGACTGGGGGTTAGAGGTTTCCTCTTCTGATAGGAGACTGGGGGTAGAGGTTTCCTCTTCTGATAGGAGACTGGGGGTTAGAGACTGGGGGTTAGAGGTTTCCTCTTCTGATAGGAGACTGGGGGTAGAGGTTTCCTCTTCTGATAGGAGACTGGGGGTTAGAGGTTTCCTTTTCTGATAGGAGACTGGGGGTTAGAGGTTTCCTCTTCTGATAGGAGACTGGGGGTTAGAGGTTTCCTCTTCTGATAGGAGACTGGGGGTTAGAGGTTTCCTCTTCTGATAGGAGACTGGGGGTTAGAGGTTTCCTCTTCTGATAGGAGACTGGGGGTAGAGGTTTCCTCTTCTGATAGGAGACTGGGGGTTAGAGGTTTCCTCTTCTGATAGGAGACTGGGGGTTAGAGGTTTCCTCTTCTGATAGGAGACTGGGGGTTAGAGGTTTCCTCTTCTGATAGGAGACTGGGGGTTAGAGGTTTCCTCTTCTGATAGGAGACTGGGGGTTAGAGGTTTCCTCTTCTGATAACAGACTGGGGGTTAGAGGTTTCCTCTTCTGATAGGAGACTGGGGGTTAGAGACTGGGGGTTAGAGGTTTCCTCTTCTGATAGGAGACTGGGGGTAGAGGTTTCCTCTTCTGATACGAGACTGGGGGTAGAGGTTTCCTCTTCTGATAGGAGACTGGGGGTAGAGGTTTCCTCTTCTGATACGAGACTGGGGGTAGAGGTTTCCTCTTCTGATAGGAGACTGGGGGTTAGAGGTTTCCTCTTCTGATAGGAGACTGGGGTTAGAGACTGGGGGTTAGAGACTGGGGGTAGAGGTTTCCTCTTCTGATAGGAGACTGGGGGTTAGAGGTTTCCTCTTCTGATAGGAGACTGGGGGTAGAGGTTTCCTCTTCTGATAGGAGACTGGGGGTAGAGGTTTCCTCTTCTGATAGGAGACTGGGGGTTAGAGACTGGGGTTAGAGGTTTCCTCTTCTGATAGGAGACTGGGGGTAGAGGTTTCCTCTTCTGATAGGAGACTGGGGGTAGAGACTGGGGGTAGAGGTTTCCTCTTCTGATAGGAGACTGGGGGTAGAGGTTTCCTCTTCTTATAGGAGACTGGGGGTAGAGGTTTCCTCTTCTGATAGGAGACTGGGGGTTAGAGACTGGGGGTTAGAGGTTTCCTCTTCTGATAGGAGACTGGGGGTAGAGGTTTCCTCTTCTGATAGGAGACTGGGGGTAGAGACTGGGGGTAGAGGTTTCCTCTTCTGATAGGAGACTGGGGGTTAGAGACTGGGGGTTAGATGTTTCCTCTTCTGATAGGAGACTGGGGGTAGAGGTTTCCTCTTCTGATAGGAGACTGGGGGGTAGAGGTTTCCTCTTCTGATAGGAGACTGGGGGTTAGAGGTTTCCTCTTCTAATAGGAGACTGGGGGTTAGAGGTTTCCTCTTCTGATAGGAGACTGGGGGTAGAGGTTTCCTCTTCTGATAGGAGACTGGGGGTAGAGGTTTCCTCTTCTGATAGGAGACTGAGGGTAGAGGTTTCCTCTTCTGATAGGAGACTGGGGGTAGAGGTTTCCTCTTCTGATAGGAGACTGGGGGTTAGAGACTGGGGGTTAGAGGTTTCCTCTTCTGATAGGAGACTGGGGGTAGAGGTTTCCTCTTCTGATAGGAGACTGGGGGTTAGAGACTGGGGGTTAGAGGTTTCCTCTTCTGATAGGAGACTGGGGGTAGAGGTTTCCTCTTCTGATAGGAGACTGGGGGTTAGAGGTTTCCTCTTCTGATAGGAGACTGGGGGTAGAGGTTTCCTCTTCTGATAGGAGACTGGGGGTTAGAGGTTTCCTCTTCTGATAGGAGACTGGGGGTAGAGGTTTCCTCTTCTGATAGGAGACTGGGGGTAGAGGTTTCCTCTTCTGATAGGAGACTGGGGGTTAGAGACTGGGGGTTAGAGGTTTCCTCTTCTGATAGGAGACTGGGGGTAGAGGTTTCCTCTTCTGATAGGAGACTGGGGGTAGAGGTTTCCTCTTCTGATTGGAGACTGGGGGTTAGAGACTGGGGGTTAGAGGTTTCCTCTTCTGATAGGAGACTGGGGGTAGAGGTTTCCTCTTCTGATAGGAGACTGGGGGTTAGAGACAGGGGGTTAGAGGTTTCCTCTTCTGATAGGAGACTGGGGGTAGAGGTTTCCTCTTCTGATAGGAGACTGGGGGTAGAGGTTTCCTCTTCTGATAGGAGACTGGGGGTTAGAGACTGGGGGTTAGAGGTTTCCTCTTCTGATAGGAGACTGGGGGTAGAGGTTTCCTCTTCTGATAGGAGACTGGGGGTTAGAGACTGGGGGTAGAGGTTTCCTCTTCTGATAGGAGACTGGGGGTAGAGGTTTCCTATTCTGATAGTAGACTGGGGGTTAGAAGTTTCCTCTTCTGATAGGAGACTGGGGGTTAGAGACTGGGGGTTAGAGGTTTCCTCTTCTGATAGGAGACTGGGGGTTAGAGACTGGGGGTAGAGGTTTCCTCTTCTGATAGGAGACTGGGGGTAGAGGTTTCCTCTTCTGATAGGAGACTGGGGGTAGAGGTTTCCTCTTCTGATAGGAGACTGGGGGTAGAGGTTTCCTCTTCTGATAGGAGACTGGGGGTTAGAGGTTTCCTCTTCTGATAGGAGACTGGGGGTAGAGGTTTCCTCTTCTGATAGGAGACTGGGGGTAGAGGTTTCCTCTTCTGATAGGAGACTGGGGGTTAGAGACTGGGGGTAGAGGTTTCCTCTTCTGATAGGAGACTGGAGGTTAGAGGTTTCCTCTTCTGATAGGAGACTGGGGGTAGAGGTTTCCTCTTCTGATAGGAGACTGGGGTTAGAGACTGGGGGTTAGAGGTTTCCTCTTCTGATAGGAGACTGGGGGTTAGAGGTTTCCTCTTCTGATAGGAGACTGGGGGTTAGAGGTTTCCTCTTCTGATAGGAGACTGGGGGTAGAGGTTTCCTCTTCTGATAGGAGACTGGGGGTAGAGGTTTCCTCTTCTGATAGGAGACTGGGGTTAGAGACTGGGGGTTAGAGGTTTCCTCTTCTGATAGGAGACTGGGGGTTAGAGGTTTCCTCTTCTGATAGGAGACTGGGGGTTAGAGGTTTCCTCTTCTGATAGGAGACTGGGGGTTAGAGGTTTCCTCTTCTGATAGGAGACTGGGGGTAGAGGTTTCCTCTTCTGATAGGAGACTGGGGGTTAGAGGTTTCCTCTTCTGATAGGAGACTGGGGGTAGAGGTTTCCTCTTCTGATAGGAGACTGGGGGTAGAGGTTTCCTCTTCTGATGGGAGACTGGGGGTTAGAGGTTTCCTCTTCTGATAGGAGACTGGGGGTTAGAGACTGGGGGTAGAGGTTTCCTCTTCTGATAGGAGACTGGGGGTTAGATGTTCCCTCTTCTGATAGGAGACTGGGGGTTAGAGACTGGGGGTAGAGGTTTCCTCTTCTGATAGGAGACTGGGGGTAGAGGTTTCCTCTTCTGATAGGAGACTGAGGGTTAGAGGTTTCCTCTTCTGATAGGAGACTGGGGGTAGAGGTTTCCTCTTCTGATAACAGACTGGGGTTAGAGACTGGGGGTTAGAGACTGGGGATAGAGGTTTCCTCTTCTGATAACAGACTGGGGTTAGAGACTGGGGGTAGAGGTTTCCTCTTCTGATAGGAGACTGGGGGTAGAGGTTTCCTCTTCTGATAGGAGACTGGGGGTAGAGGTTTCCTCTTCTGATAGGAGACTGGGGGTTAGAGGTTTCCTCTTCTGATAGGAGACTTGGGGTAGAGGTTTCCTCTTCTGATAGGAGACTGGGGGTAGAGGTTTCCTCTTCTGATGGGAGACTGGGGGTTAGAGGTTTCCTCTTCTGATAGGAGACTGGGGGTTAGAGACTGGGGGTAGAGGTTTCCTCTTCTGATAGGAGACTGGGGGTTAGATGTTCCCTCTTCTGATAGGAGACTGGGGGTTAGAGACTGGGGGTAGAGGTTTCCTCTTCTGATAGGAGACTGGGGGTAGAGGTTTCCTCTTCTGATAGGAGACTGAGGGTTAGAGGTTTCCTCTTCTGATAGGAGACTGGGGGTAGAGGTTTCCTCTTCTGATAACAGACTGGGGTTAGAGACTGGGGGTTAGAGACTGGGGATAGAGGTTTCCTCTTCTGATAACAGACTGGGGTTAGAGACTGGGGGTAGAGGTTTCCTCTTCTGATAGGAGACTGGGGGTAGAGGTTTCCTCTTCTGATAGGAGACTGGGGGTAGAGGTTTCCTCTTCTGATAACAGACTGGGGTTAGAGACTGGGGGTAGAGGTTTCCTCTTCTGATAGGAGACTGGGGGTAGAGGTTTCCTCTTCTGATAGGAGACTGGGGTTAGAGACTGGGGGTAGAGGTTTCCTCTTCTGATAGGAGACTGGGGGTAGAGGTTTCCTCTTCTGATAGGAGACTGGAGTTAGAGGTTTCCTCTTCTGATAGGAGACTGGGGGTAGAGGTTTCCTCTTCTGATAGGAGACTGGGGGTAGAGGTTTCCTCTTCTGATAGGAGACTGGGGGTTAGAGGTTTCCTCTTCTGATAGGAGACTGGGGGTAGAGGTTTCCTCTTCTGATAACATACTGGGGTTAGAGGTTTCCTCTTCTGATAGGAGACTGGGGGTAGAGGTTTCCTCTTCTGATAGGAGACTGGGGGTAGAGGTTTCCTCTTCTGATAGGAGACTGGGGGTAGAGACTGGGGGTAGAGGTTTCCTCTTCTGATAGGAGACTGGGGGTTAGAGACTGGGGGTAGAGGTTTCCTCTTCTGATAGGAGACTGGGGGTAGAGGTTTCCTCTTCTGATAGGAGACTGGGGGTAGAGACTGGGGGTTAGAGGTTTCCTCTTTTGATAGGAGACTGGGGGTTAGAGACTGGGGGTTAGAGGTTTCCTCTTCTGATAACAGACTGGGGGTAGAGGTTTCCTCTTCTGATAGGAGACTGGGGGTAGAGGTTTCCTCTTCTGATAGGAGACTGGGGGTAGAGGTTTCCTCTTCTGATAGGAGACTGGGGGTTAGAGACTGGGGGTTAGAGGTTTCCTCTTCTGATAGGAGACTGGGGTTAGAGGTTTCCTCTTCTGATAGGAGACTGGGGGTAGAGGTTTCCTCTTCTGATAACAGACTGGGGGTAGAGGTTTCCTCTTCTGATAACAGACTGGGGGTTAGAGGTTTCCTCTTCTGATAGGAGACTGGGGTTAGAGGTTTCCTCTTCTGATAGGAGACTGGGGGTAGAGGTTTCCTCTTCTGATACCAGACTGGGGGTAGAGGTTTCCTCTTCTGATAACAGACTGGGGGTTAGAGGTTTCCTCTTCTGATAGGAGACTGGGGGTAGAGGTTTCCTCTTCTGATAGGAGACTGGGGGTAGAGGTTTCCTCTTCTGATAGGAGACTGAGGGTAGAGGTTTCCTCTTCTGATAGGAGACTGGGGGTAGAGGTTTCCTCTTCTGATAGGAGACTGGGGGTTAAAGGTTTCCTCTTCTGATAGGAGACTGGGGGTTAGAGGTTTCCTTTTCTGATAGGAGACTGGGGGTAGAGGTTTCCTCTTCTGATAGGAGACTGGGGGTTAGAGACTGGGGGTTAGAGGTTTCCTCTTCTGATAGGAGACTGGGGGTTAGAGGTTTCCTCTTCTGATAGGAGACTGGGGGTAGAGGTTTCCTCTTCTGATAGGAGACTGAGGGTAGAGGTTTCATCTTCTGATAGGAGACTGGGGGTAGAGGTTTCCTCTTCTGATAGGAGACTGGGGGTTAGAGACTGGGGGTTAGAGGTTTCCTCTTCTGATAGGAGACTGGGGGTAGAGGTTTCCTCTTCTGATAGGAGACTGGGGGTTAGAGGTTTCCTCTTCTGATAGGAGACTGGGGGTTAGAGGTTTCCTCTTCTGATAGGAGACTGGGGGTTAGAGGTTTCCTCTTCTGATAGGAGACTGGGGGTTAGAGGTTTCCTCTTCTGATAGGAGACTGGGGGTAGAGGTTTCCTCTTCTGATAGGAGACTGGGGGTTAGAGACTGGGGGTTAGAGGTTTCCTCTTCTGATAGGAGACTGGGGGTAGAGGTTTCCTCTTCTGATAGGAGACTGGGGGTTAGAGGTTTCCTTTTCTGATAGGAGACTGGGGGTTAGAGGTTTCCTCTTCTGATAGGAGACTGGGGGTTAGAGGTTTCCTCTTCTGATAGGAGACTGGGGGTTAGAGGTTTCCTCTTCTGATAGGAGACTGGGGGTTAGAGGTTTCCTCTTCTGATAGGAGACTGGGGGTAGAGGTTTCCTCTTCTGATAGGAGACTGGGGGTTAGAGGTTTCCTCTTCTGATAGGAGACTGGGGGTTAGAGGTTTCCTCTTCTGATAGGAGACTGGGGGTTAGAGGTTTCCTCTTCTGATAGGAGACTGGGGGTTAGAGGTTTCCTCTTCTGATAGGAGACTGGGGGTTAGAGGTTTCCTCTTCTGATAACAGACTGGGGGTTAGAGGTTTCCTCTTCTGATAGGAGACTGGGGGTTAGAGACTGGGGGTTAGAGGTTTCCTCTTCTGATAGGAGACTGGGGGTAGAGGTTTCCTCTTCTGATACGAGACTGGGGGTAGAGGTTTCCTCTTCTGATAGGAGACTGGGGGTAGAGGTTTCCTCTTCTGATACGAGACTGGGGGTAGAGGTTTCCTCTTCTGATAGGAGACTGGGGGTTAGAGGTTTCCTCTTCTGATATGAGACTGGGGGTTAGAGGTTTCCTCTTCTGATAGGAGACTGGGGGTTAGAGGTTAGGTAGCAGGAGGGAAGGAGGGGGACTGCTCATTAGCTAAGTGGACTTCCCTGTTTATAACCCCAGCCCCCCTCTCTCTCTTTCTCTCTCACTCACACAAACACACATGCTCACACTATCTATCTCTCTCTCTCTCTCTCTCTCTCTCTCTGTCTCTCTCTCTCTCTCTCTCTCTCTCTCTCTCTCTCTCTCTCTCTCTCTCTGTCTCTGTCTTTGTCTCTCTCTCTCTCTCTCTCTCTCTCTCTCGTTCCCTCTTTCTCTCTTTCTCTCTCATACACAAACACACATGCTCACTCTATCTATCTCTCTCTATCTCTCACACACACACACACACACACCCGCACACACACACACACACACACACATTGCGTCGTGCTCTGCCAGTGACTGCCCATGGCGGTGATTTCTGTCGTTAGCCTAACTAGCATGCAGTGGATGGGATGTCAATGGGGTTTGCTAGTAAATCAGGTGGAACGCTAACATGCTACGGGTGATTACAGTGGGTGGCATTGATTCAAAGATGAAACCCGAACAGAGATGGTCACCTCCCTTCGAGTCCTTAGGGAACTGGGCAGTATTTTGTTTTTTAAAGTATTATTTCTTACATTGTTAGCCCAGAAAAACTTAAGTCTTATTACATACAGCCAGGAAGAACTATTGGATATAAGAGCGACATCAACTTACCAGTATTATGACCAGGAATACGACTTTCCCGAAGTGGATCCTCTGTTTGGACCAACACCCAGGACACGGTAACATGGCTCTCTCGGGATATGTTGTCGGAATCGGTTCAACCACGGGGCTTCTCCATGCATCGCGCCGACAGAGATAAACACCTCTCTGGGAAGAGAAAGTGCGGGGGTGTATGCTTCATGATTATTGACTCATGGTGTAATCATAACAACATAAGAGAAACTCAAGTCCTTCTGCTCACCCGACCTAGAAATCCTTACAATCAAATGCCGGCCATATTACCTCACAAGAGAATTCTCGTCAGTTATCGTCACAGCTGTGTACATTCCCCCTCAAGCAGATACCACGACGGCCATCAAGGAACTTCACTGGACTCTATGTAAACTGGAAACCATATATCCTGAGGCTGCATTTATTGTAGCTGGGGATTTTAACAAAGCAAATTTGAGAACAAAGCTACCTAAATTCTATCAGCAAATTGATTGTAGTACTCGCGGGGGTAATACACTCGATCACTGCTACTCTAACTTCCGCAATGCATACAAAGCCCTCCCCCGCCCTCCCTTCGACAAATCCGACCACGTCGCTTCTTGCTCCTACCGTCTTATAGGCAGAAACTCAAACAGGATGTACCAGTGTCTTGAACCATTCAATGCTGGTCTGACCAATTGGAATCCATGCTTGTTTTGATCACGCGGACTGGGATATGTTACGGTCAGCGTCAGAGAACAACATTGATCTGTACACTGACTCGGTGAGTGAGTTTAATAGGAAGTGCATTGGAGATGTTGTACCCACTGTGACTATTAAAACCTACCCTAACCAGAAATCGTGGATGAATGTCAGCGTTTGTGCAAAACTGAAAAGCGCAAACCACCGCATTTAGCCATAGAAGGAGGTCTGGGAATATGGCTGAATATAAACAGTGCAGTTATTCCCTCCGCAAGGCAATCAAACAAGCGAAATGCCGGTACAGGGACAAAGTGGAGTCGCAATTCAATGGCTCAGTCACGAGACAAAAAGAAAACCAGCCACTTCCAGACAATCTAAACACCCTCTTTGCCCACTTTGAGGATAATACAGTGCCACCGTTGTGGCCTGCTAACAAAGACTGCACCCCCCCTCCCCCTCCCCCTCCCCCTCCTTCTCTGTGGCCGACGTGAGTAAAACATTTAAACGTGTTAACCCTCGCAAGGTTGCTGGTCCGGACGGCATCCCTAGCCGCGTCCACAGAGCATGTGCAGACCAGCTGGCTGGTGTGTTTACAGACATATTCAATCGATCCCTATGTAAGAATGCTGTTCATTGACTACAGCTCAGAATTCAACACCATAGTACCCTCTAAGATCATCATCAAGCTGGAGGCCCTGGGTCTCAACCCCGCCCTGTGCAATTGGGTCCTGAACTTTCTGAAGGGCCGCCCCCAAGTGGTGAAGGTAAGAAACAACATCTCCACTTCACTGACCCTCAACACTGGGGCCCCACAAGGGTGCGTGCTCAGCCCCCTCCTGTACTCCCTGTTCACCCATGACTGCGTGGCCAAGCACGCCTCCAACTCAATCATCAAGTTTACAGACAACACTACAGTGGTAGGCTTGATTCCCAACAACGACGAGACGGCCTACAGGGAGGAGGTGAGGGCACTCGGAGTGTGGTGTCAGGAAAACAACCTCTCACTCAACATCAACAAAACTAAGGAGATTATCAAGGACTTCAGGAAACAGCAGAGGGAGCAACCCCCTATCCACATCGAAGTTCCTCGGCGTACACATCACAGACAAACAGAAATGGTCCACCTACACATACAGTGGGGCAAAACAGTATTTACTCAGCCACCAATTGTGCAAGTTCTCCCACTTAAAAAGATTAGAGAGGCCTGTAATTTTCATCATAGGTACACTTCAACTATGACAGACAAAATGAGAAAAAAAATCCAGAAAATCACATTGTAGGATTTTTTATGAATTTATTTGCAAATGATGGTGGAAAATAAGTATTTGGTCAATAACAAAAGTGTATCTCAATACTTTGTTGTATACCCTTTGTTGGCAATGACAGAGGTCAAACGTTTTCTGTAAGTCTTCACAAGGTTTTCACACACTGTTGCTGGTACTACTACCATTACTACCTCTACTACCTCTAATATCTCTACCATTACCACTAGTATCATTTCTACCTTTAATATCTCTACCATTACCACTAGTATCATTTATACCTCTAATATCTCTACCATTACCACTAGTATCATTTATACCTCTAATATCTCTACCATTACCACTAGTATCATTTCTACCTCTAATACCTCTACCATTACCACTAGTATCATTTATACCTCTAATATCTCTACCATTACCACTAGTAGTATGTCTACCTCTAATATCTCTACTACTACCATTACCACTAGCAGCATTTATACCTCTAATATCTCTACCATTAACAGTACCACTAGTATCATTTATACCTCTAATACCTCTACCATTACCACTAGTATCATTTATACCTCTAATATCTCTACCATTACCACTAGTATCATTTCTACCTCTAATACCTCTACCATTACCACTAGTATCATTTATACCTCTAATATCTCTACCATTACCACTAGTATCATTTATACCTCTAATACCTCTACCATTAACAGTACCACTAGTATCATTTATACCTCTAATACCTCTACCATTACCACTAGTATAATTTATACCTCTAAACCTCTACCATTACCACTAGTATCATTTATACCTCTAATATCTATAGGAATATTTGTCACAGAAAGTGTATCTCTGTTTCTACCTCCCGTGTTGTTCAGTGACCACATACACGCTCCTCTTTGGGTGGCCATGTCTTTTTATGTCTGCCGGTTTCTATTGCCAATCGGTGGTCACTCAGCCTGTACTTGGTAAGGATCTGTCTCTGCTTCGTATCTCAGACAGAGTAGAGATAATCAGCCAATTCATATTCTCTGTTTAGGGTCAGATAGCAATTTAGTCGGCTTTGGGATTTTGTTTCGTTTTTCCAGTGTTGTAAATATGAGTCCTTTGATTGGTTCATGGTTTTGTTTATTTTGATTCTTTCTTTTGAAGCAGACTCTTTCTCTCTTCCTCTCTTTCTTTCTCTCTCTCTTCTCTCTTTCTCTCTCTCTTCTCTTTCTCTCTCTCTCTCTCTCTCTGCCCTCTCTCTCTGCCCTCTCTCGCTGCCTCTCATAAACAATCACAAACCCCAAATACATTTGAATACAGACTTCAATACAGAGTAAAGTAGGTGAGTCATTTCAACACACAAATCCCAAATACATTTGAATACAGACTTCAATACAGAGTAAAGGAGCTGGGTAATTTGGAACAGAACAGGACTGAAACAAGAGGGATAATTATGGAAAGCCAAGGGCACGCTCCAACACTCAGACATCATTTACAAACCAAGCATGTGTTTAGTGAGTCAGATCAGAGGCAGTAGGGACGACCAGGGATGTTCTCTTGACAAGTGTGTGAATTAGAAAATTTCTCGTCCTGCTAGGATTCAAAATGTAACGAGTACATTTGTGTGTCAGGGATAATGTATCGAGTAAAAAGTACATCATTTTTATTAGGAACATTCCTAATGTGAAGTAAAAGTTGTCAGCAATATATATAGTCAAGTAAAAGTGCAGAATACCCTAAAAAAACTACTTAAGTAGTGCTTTCAAGTACTTTACACCACTGTATAGGGGAAGAGAGAGAGAGAGAGAGAGAGAGACAGAGAGAGAGAGAGACAGAGAGAGAGAGACAGAGAGAGAGAGAGAGAGAGAGAGAGACAGAGAAATTAAGGAAAGCTTTGACTATGTACAGACTCAGTGAGCATAGCCTTGCTATTGAGAAAGGCCGCCGTAGGCAGACATGGCTCTCAAGAGAAGACAGGCTATGTGCTCACTGCCCACAAAATGAGGTGGAAACTGAGCTGCACTTCCTAACCTCCTGCCCAATGTATGACCATATTAGAGAGACATATTTCCCTCAGATTACACAGATCCACAAAGAATTCGAAAACAAATCCAAATTTGAAAAACTCCCTGGGTGAAATTCCACAGTGTGCCATCACAGCGGCAAGATTTGTGACCTGTTGCCACGAGAAAAGGGCAACCAGTGAAGAACACACACCATTGTAAATACAACCCATATTTATGCTTATTTATTTTATCTTGTGTCCTTTAACCATTTGTACATTGTTAAAACACTGTATATATATATATAATATGACATTTGTAATGTCTTTACTGTTTTGAAACCTCTGTATGTGTAATGTTTACTGTTAATTTTTGTTGTTTTTCACTTTATATATTCACTTTGTATGTTGTCTACCTCACTTGCTTTGGCAATGTTAACACATGTTTCCTATGCCAATAAAGCCCTTGAATTGAATTGAATTGAATTGAGAGAGACATAGAGAGAGACAGAGAGAGAGAGAGACAGAGAGAGAGAGAGAGAGAGACAGAGAGAGAGAGACAGAGAGAGAGAGAGAGAGAGAGAGAGAGACATAGAGAGAGAGACAGAGAGAGAGAGAGAGAGAGAGACATAGAGAGAGACAGAGAGAGAGAGAGAGAGAGAGAGACAGAGAGATAGAGAGAGAGAGCGAGACAGAGAGAGAGACAGAGAGAGAGAGAGACAGAGAGAGAGAGACAGAGAGAGAGAGACAGAGAGATAGAGAGAGAGAGCGAGACAGAGAGAGAGACAGAGAGAGAGAGAGAGAGCGGCAGAGTGCGAGAGAGAGAGAGAGAGAGAGCGGCAGAGAGCGAGAGAGAGAGACAGAGCGCGAGAGAGAGAGAGAGAGCGGCAGAGTGAAAGAGAAAGAGAGAGAGCGGCAGAGAGAGAGAGAGAGAGCGGCAGAGCGCGAGAGAGAGAGAAGGGGCAGAGAGCAAGAGGGCAGAGAGCAAGAGGGCAGAGAGCAAGAGGGCAGAGAGCAAGAGGGCAGAGAGGGCAGAGAGAGAGAGAGCGAGATTGCAGAGAGAGGGCAGAGAGAGAAAGAGAGAGAACCATATGAAGTGTATGTGAGATGTATGCAGTGTTTTGTACGAGTTTGAGTACACACATGTATGCATAACATACGCATAGTCAAGTGCATGTCTGCAGCAGTTCCACAGTCAAGGGATAAACGTTGTGTGATGCTTTGACCAGTGAACCATTGATGTTCTGTCCTGCGATGCTTTTCTATGTAATCTGCAGTATGATGGAAGCGTTCTATACCCCACGCTGCTACTGTCAGATATCACAGCCAGACCTATCTAAGATACCACCTAGAGGGTTGATATACAATATTAATACCACACACCACTCATACATGCTCCCACACCAGATAGAGGGGATATTTAATAAAGCCAAGAAGCCCTAATCCAAAAGTATATATTTTTACATTTCACTTTTAATGAGGAGAAAAGATGATGAGACTTTTTTAAAAAGGATTTTCAGTTTTTAGGTCCCCCCCCCCCTCGCCCCCCCCCCCCCCCCCCCCTCGCCAACTCAACTTTCAACGCTTTGTTGTGGCGTGTTTTAAAACACTTCAAAGGTTTATTCAACTTTCCAAATGGAGGTGGAGGAGAGGGGGAGGAGAGGGGGAGGAGAGGGGGGGAGGAGAGGGGATCTGTTAAGATGTCGTTGGAGGAGAGGGGGAGGAGAGGGGGAGGAGACGGGATCTGTTTAGATGTCGTTGGAGGAGAGCAGAGGGGGAGGAGACGGGATCTGTTAAGATGTCGTTGGAGGAGAGCAGAGGGGGAGGAGACGGGATCTGTTAAGATGTCGTTGGAGGAGAGCAGAGGGGGAGGAGAGGGGGAGGAGAGGGTGAGGAGAGGGGGAGGAGAGGGGGAGGAGAGGGGGAGGAGAGGGGGAGGAGACGGGATCTGTTAAGATGTCGTTGGAGGAGAGCAGAGGGGGAGGAGAGGGGGAGGAGACGGGATCTGTTAAGATGTCGTTGGAGGAGAGGGGGAGGAGAGGGGGAGGAGACGGGATCTGTTTAGATGTCGTTGGAGGAGAGCAGAGGGGGAGGAGACGGGATCTGTTTAGATGTCGTTGGAGGAGAGGGGGAGGAGAGGGGGAGGAGACGGGATCTGTTTAGATGTCGTTGGAGGAGAGCAGAGGGGGAGGAGACGGGATCTGTTAAGATGTCGTTGGAGGAGAGCAGAGGGGGAGGAGACGGGATCTGTTAAGATGTCGTTGGAGGAGAGCAGAGGGGGAGGAGAGGGGGAGGAGAGGGTGAGGAGAGGGGGAGGAGAGGGTGAGGAGAGGGGGAGGAGAGGGGGAGGAGAGGGGGAGGAGACGGGATCTGTTAAGATGTCGTTGGAGGAGAGCAGAGGGGGAGGAGAGGGGGAGGAGACGGGATCTGTTAAGATGTCGTTGGAGGAGAGGGGGAGGAGAGGGGGAGGAGACGGGATCTGTTTAGATGTCGTTGGAGGAGAGCAGAGGGGGAGGAGACGGGATCTGTTTAGATGTCGTTGGAGGAGAGCAGAGGGGGAGGAGACGGGATCTGTTTGGATGTCGTTGTAGGTGGAGGATAGCAGAGGGGGAGGAAATGGGATCTGTTTGGATGTCGTTGGAGGAGAGCAGAGGGGGAGGAGAGGGGGAGGAGAGGGGGAGGAGACGGGATCTGTTTGGATGTCGTTGGAGGAGAGCAGAGGGGGAGGAGACGGGATCTGTTTGGATGTCGTTGGAGGAGAGCAGAGGGGGAGGAGAGGGGATCTGTTTGGATGTCGTTGGAGGAGAGCAGAGGGGGAGGAGACGGGATCTGTTTGGATGTCGTTGTAGGTGGAGGATAGCAGAGGGGGAGGAAATGGGATCTGTTTGGATGTCGTTGGAGGAGAGCAGAGGGGGAGGAGACGGGATCTGTTTGGA